>NC_084591.1:48175133-48243721 GCF_033807715.1 Cololabis saira | reverse complement strand
AGCCACTCAGGCGGATGGGACACAGGTGCGTGTGTCCCATCAACCTCTCCACCCTGCCACACACCCCCAACGCCAACCTCGCGCGGGGGTCCGTCCGGCCGAGCCTCCCCCCCCCGCCCCCTCGGAGCGGGAGAGGAAGCTCGGAACCCCCCCGGGCCTTCCTGGTCGGGAGGTCGTCCCCGGCGTCGGCCTGACCGCCGAGGAAGCCGCTCTCGGGGCCGGGCCCATGGTAGCCTCGGGCCAAACGGTGCGTCCAGGACCACCCCGTCCTCCGTGACGCGGCCCAGCGCCAGCTGCCGGTCCCCCTTCAGGATCGCCTCCTCCTGGACGCCCTGCTTTGGCCGCTGGTCCGGCCCCGTCTCCGCGGGACCCGCCGTCGCTGGCGACTCCGCCTCCGCCGTCACGCCGCCCTGCTGGTCCACCCCCGGGACCGCCTCCTCCACCCTGGCGCCCTGCTGGACCGCCTCCACCTCTGCAGCCGACTCCGCCTCCACCTCCGACTCCGCCTCCGACTCCGTCCCCGTCCCAGGAGCCGTCGCCTAGCGGCCCGCAGCTTCTGCCTCCCTGCCTCTCAGCTGCGGCGCCGCCAGCGCTGCCGCGGCGAACCTCAGGAGTGGAGTCGGGGTGGGTCGCTCCGTCGGCCCCGCCGTCTCGGGAGCCGTCGCTTGGCGGCCCGCAGCTTCTGCCTCCCGGCCTCTCAGCTGCGGCGGCGCCAGCTCCTCCCGCGCTGCTGCGGCGAACCTCGAGCGTGGCGCAGGGGTGGGTCGCTCCGCGGGCATTGGCGCCGCCAGCACAGCGAGCTGATGCTCGCCCTGGTCCCGGAGCAGGGCGGCCAGGTCCGCCATGGCCTGGGCGAGCGCGTCCAGGGCCCGCTCCGTGCCTCCCTTGTCCATCCCATCGGGCCCCACGTTGGGTGCCAGTGTAGCAGGGCGAGTGCTACGGGGCCCGACCGACAGGATAGAGAGGACACGGAGTTTAGTGCAGAACCCTTCTTTATTACCAGAACACAGTGCACAAGCACCTCACACCAGCAGCACCTCACGATCAGCAGCTCCAGTCTGAACACACGTCTCAGCAGCAGCTTCTCCTTATAAGGCTGGCAGGGTGGAGAGGCTGACGGGCCACACCTGTGTCCCGTCAGCCTGAGTGGCTGCAGCTCCTCCACTCTGCCACAATCTGTTTGAAATCTGCTACTACCTACTTCTATCTGCTAAAGAAGAAATAGCGTATTCTTCTGTGCATTTATTTTGTCTTAGTTTTGATTCTAATTCCGGTTAGAGCGCCCCAAGCGGTGGAAGAAAAATCCACAGAATAGCCAGAATATACCTTTGTATAAGCCGCATGGTTGAAAACCTATGGAAAAAGTAGCGGCTTATAGTCCAGAAAATACGGTACATAAGCAAAGAAAAATAATTAACCACAACAACTAAACCAGTTGGTGGAATGAAGAACCCAAAGCTGCTTAGGCACACAGCAGAATTGCTGGGTGCACTTTATTCAGTATCGGTACAATTAATGTACAATTAATTTGACTGCTTTACGGCATACGTCACTTCCCCATCCTTCCCGATTCGCAGTCGAGACGAAAATGGGCGGGGCGTGGAGCGCAGCTCCGCAGAAGCTGGTAACCCGTTGCTGCGTTGTGGCTGCAGCAGCTCCACACAACAGACGTGGGGTAAAGATCGCTAATGGTTTAACTTTTCACCGGTTTCCTGCTCGGAGGCAGAACCACGCAGGCCAAGTATCTGATATAACAGAGTAAAAGAGTGAAAGAGTCGTCAGCTCGCTTCGATCGCGGCTGTAACGACCAAACCTTCCACACAGTAAAGCCTGAATTATGGTTCTGCGTTAAATCGACGCAGACCTACGGCGTAGGGTACGTGGCGACGCGCAACGTACAGTGCGTGTCGCTGCGTACCCTACGCCGTAGGCTCTACGTCGATTTAACGCAGAACCATAAATCAGCCTTAAACCACAAACACTCACACAGACCGGGTCGGATCAAAACACGGGTTTTATTCCCCACTTTGCCAGCTAAACGCAGTTGCTGGCCAGCTCTCTGCGGTGCAATTAACCCCAATCTTCAGATAAAACTAGTTTGTTGAGGAAAAAATATTAACTCTTATTTGTAGCTGCAGAGGAAAAAAATAATCTCACGAGGAAAACAAAAATATTGCTCACGCCTCGGAGCCTCTTCACCATAATATAGCAGTCAAAAAAAAAGAAAAGAGAAGTAAGAGGGATACGAAACATGTACTGTATGTTGTACTATGATACTAATTTATTGAAACACATGGCGAATCAAACATTTACCAAAGCAGCTGCCAAACACTCCTAAACAAGGTAGCCGGAGACGGTGGTTCTGCAGAACTGCGGCAGTAAATCCTTTCTAAAGAGTGGCGCTCTGAAGAGGAGCTCCATTCTTTAGTAGGGATTTCATATGGATCCAGACCGTTAATAATCATTATTTTCTCCATGTACCGCTCCCTGGCTTCCTTGTTTAAGGTATCCCGGTAAATTCCAGTTCCTTTCCAGCAGTTTAACATCTTTTTTTTGCGTTCCGTCTGTTCACTTGGTGAAACAGAAAAGCGTCCCGTCTTCTCTCAAAACAAATGCAGCGACGGGACAGGAGTTTTCCGGCTGTACGCGCTGGTGCTCATGGGAAACGTAGTGTTCTTTCTGGTAAAGCACTACCGCTTTTGTCCAAAAGATGCCGCCAAACTCAGAAAAGCTGAAAGTTACGTTGTGCTGCTTTAATGGCTATTTTCCCCCTTACATTACTTTTACTTTTATACTTTAAGTAGTTTTGAAACCAGTACTTTTATACTTTTACTTGAGTAAAAAACTTGAGTTGATACTTCAACTTCTACTGGAATTCACTCTTCTCAGCAGTAGAAGGAATAGTGCAAATAACAAAAGAACAAGGTGAAGGAGCCCTTGCAGCTGTCTGCAGTGAACTAGATACACCTAAGTACGTCACTCTGGGGGAATTTCGATCAATTTTAAAGGATCGAGAAACTAGTTCTCTCGGGCAATGTGCTTGTTTTTAATTCAAATGGTGCCAAAAAGTTTTCAAATTATATGGATCCGTTTATGTTGTATGTAATTTGTGTTCCTGACTACAGTGTGTGATTGCTGTTTGTTGTTTTTTGTTGTGTTTTCTGTTGTAACTTATGCTGCCCTCTTGGCCAGGTCGCTCTTGGAAAAGAGATTTTTAATCTCAATGAGTCTTACCTGGTTAAATAAAGGATAATAAAAATAAAAAGTAAGTGTCTGCTATTCTGCCTTTCAGTTGATGAAGTGATTATAGATTAAGTCACAGTTTTATACTCTGAATGCCGTAGAACATATGCCAATATGCAGTCCCCATATTTACTATGGATGTGATTTGAACACAGCTACATTTCTAAAAGTCTCAGATGATAATATGTTTCCTTTTTAATGATCAGTTCCTCCAGTTGAAGGTGCTACATCAAGTAGGCTAAATGTTCCATATTGTTTTTTTTTTTCTTCTTTGTACAGGTTTACTCCAGTGGAACTTGCATTTCTTGCAGAGTATGAGAAGACAATGAGCCCAGTTGCAAAGGCACTTGATGTTCTCCAGGGAGAAACCAGTGTGCAGATGGGATGGTTGGTCCCCACCATAACTCTCCTAAGGACCAAGCTCCAGCACCTTCAAGTCTCCTCCAAGTTCTGTGAGCCTTTGATCGCTGCACTTGTTTCAGGCCTTGAAAAACGCTTCGGCGAGATGCTTGCAGATCCAGAGCTGATAGCCGCAGCCATTCTAGTTACCAAATTTAAGACCTGCTGGACAAGTGACGAAAATATCCTCAAACTTGGTAAGTGTCTCACTTTTCACCTTCCCCTCAATAGGTGTCATTTTTATGGAGACAGTGAAATGAGTTTGAAATGACTGATTTCAATGATTTAAACACACACATACACACACACGCACACACGCACACACACACACACACACACACACACACACACACACACACACACACACACACACACACACACACACACACACCAATATCCAGTACACTATTACAATCCGTGTATCATTCGTTCTGTCCATTTTCAATTGGCAATCAAAAACCAAAACATGAAAAAGTGACTGGTTATTTTGTTTTTTGTTTTTCATTATAACACAAAAAACGGAAAAACGGCTGGTTTTTCATATTTCAATTTTAGGCACAGATCAAAAATACGAAATCGAAAAACGGGCCACAGAATGGTCAGTGTATCTTTTGGTCATTGGATTTTTCCATCATGAGTGGGAATCAAAAAACAAAAAACGATTGGTTTATTTGATTTTCCTTTTAAAACAAAAACAAATATTGAATTACACTGCATTTTTTCTTTTTTTGTGTTAATATGATTTAACAAAGATTCAAAATACGCTTTTATTTTCGTTTTCTATTTCATATAAGAAAAAATGAAATCACTAGTCAACAGGAACGAAAAACGAACCAAAAACAACCGTTTATTCATATTCGTGCACCAGGAGCTGGCATTTACAAAGCAAGCGCGCGAATGAGCTGTTCTTTACCAACCAAGAGCGCAGTTGAGGCAGTTGTGCCGTCTTTCATTGATTAGAAAAAAAAAATCAGTGTTACAACTTTTCTTTTCACTACTATTAGGCTACGAACATGACATGTCCTTTTGACGAGGATCCAATTGATGCAGGTGGAGCATTAATCCACAGAGAATTGAATATAGTCTTACGTTGAGAGCTGATCATTAGACCACGCATAGGCCTAGATGTATTATCATATTTAGTAAAAGTCTACTTTAAATTATGTAATTGATTACAATCACTTCTTGTGAGTAAATACTTTTGTTTGGACTTTTAAACGTCTGTAGGCTCTGCTAATTCTCTCTCTCTCTCTCTCTCTCTCTCTCTCTCTCAGACTTCCTTAACTCAGACGTCGTTGTGCATTTATAAAATTATTCATAGCCTAATATAGCCTATTATATTATCTTATAAGCTATTAGGGCCTGTATATTTCGTTGTCTGTGTTGTTTTTATCTGTGCTTTTTTAAAAATCTGTTTTTGAAGTGCCTTGCAAACTTAGAAAAGTTCTATGACAATAGAGTTTATTATTTTCATTTTATCACCATCTTGTCATTTTGTGGGTAAAAAAGCCTAAGTTAATTTTATTTTACCTTTTGGTCTAATAGATGTATTATTATTGTTGTTGCTGTTGTTCTTTATTTTGTATGGATAGATATTTATCTCGGCGTTTTTCCTGTGTGTGTTTCTTGTTTCAAGTGGTAATTGATGTGCGCTGCGTGACCGTTTACTATTTAGGCCACTCAGTGTCAGACCTGAGCCAGAATTTATGAATGAAGATTGAACGACACAATGAGTGACGTGTTTTTCCACCTACATGAACTGTCTGACAGTTAACCTGATGAAGGTCACAGCCTACCCAAACGTTGTAACAATTATAGCACGACCTTCGGCATAATTAACTGTCGGCATATTGTAGCCTATTCTAGTTTTTTTTTTTTATTATTATTTTTCCGTGCTTTTCACGACCCTTCTCCCGGTAGAAACATGGAGGCTGCAGTGGAAATCATGAATGACCGTCTTGACATTGTTGTAGCTGCAAATGCATGTAGTTCAAATCCATCAGAAGAGTGAACTTTCACATGATATTGAGATGCTAACATGCAGCAGCCTGCGGTAAAGAACATTTTTCTATCTTTTAACAAGCTCTAGAACTGACGTCAGCCCATTATCCCCACAACAAATGACCACAGTCCCGTTGCTGCTTTGACCTGGTGTTTACTGTTGCTATGACAACTGTAGCTACATCTGGGGGCGTAATGTCAGTAAATACGAGTAAAATACATGCCTCGCGTATAGTGTGAATGCACCGCAGAAAACACAGGGGGGGGGAATAGTAGCCTAGAGTGGCTGGCTCGAGTGGGACGGGGTGGTACAGAACAACTTCCCCTGGAGAGAATTGTCACAGGAATGCCTGTCAAATATCCAGAACTAAGTTCACTCGGTTGTAAATGCCAGCTTCCGGTGCACGAATATGAATAAACGGTTGTTTTTGGTTCGTTTTTTCGTTCCTGTTGACTAGTGATTTCATTTTTCTTATATGAAATAGAAAACGAAAATAAAAGCGTATTTTGAATCTTTGTTAAATCATATTAACACAAAAAAAGAAAAAATGCAGTGTAATTCAATATTT
Source organism: Cololabis saira (assembly GCF_033807715.1). Classification (NCBI taxonomy): domain Eukaryota; kingdom Metazoa; phylum Chordata; class Actinopteri; order Beloniformes; family Belonidae; genus Cololabis; species Cololabis saira. Next base: position 48,237,509 of record NC_084591.1, on the reverse strand, counting down.
GTTTTTTGTTTTAAAAGGAAAATCAAATAAACCAATCGTTTTTTGTTTTTTGATTCCCACTCATGACGGAAAAATCCAATGACCAAAAGATACACGGACCCAGAATGGTCAGTGTATCTTTTGGTCATTGGATTTTTCCATCATGAGTGGGAATCAAAAAACAAAAAACGATTGGTTTATTTGATTTTCCTTTTAAAACAAAAACAAATATTGAATTACACTGCATTTTTTCTTTTTTTGTGTTAATATGATTTAACAAAGATTCAAAATACGCTTTTATTTTCGTTTTCTATTTCATATAAGAAAAAATGAAATCACTAGTCAACAGGAACGAAAAACGAACCAAAAACAACCGTTTATTCATATTCGTGCACCAGGAGCTGGCATTTACAAAGCAAGCGCGCGAATGAGCTGTTCTTTACCAACCAAGAGCGCAGTTGAGGCAGTTGTGCCGTCTTTCATTGATTAGAAAAAAAAAATCAGTGTTACAACTTTTCTTTTCACTACTATTAGGCTACGAACATGACATGTCCTTTTGACGAGGATCCAATTGATGCAGGTGGAGCATTAATCCACAGAGAATTGAATATAGTCTTACGTTGAGAGCTGATCATTAGACCACGCATAGGCCTAGATGTATTATCATATTTAGTAAAAGTCTACTTTAAATTATGTAATTGATTACAATCACTTCTTGTGAGTAAATACTTTTGTTTGGACTTTTAAACGTCTGTAGGCTCTGCTAATTCTCTCTCTCTCTCTCTCTCTCTCTCTCTCTCTCAGACTTCCTTAACTCAGACGTCGTTGTGCATTTATAAAATTATTCATAGCCTAATATAGCCTATTATATTATCTTATAAGCTATTAGGGCCTGTATATTTCGTTGTCTGTGTTGTTTTTATCTGTGCTTTTTTAAAAATCTGTTTTTGAAGTGCCTTGCAAACTTAGAAAAGTTCTATGACAATAGAGTTTATTATTTTCATTTTATCACCATCTTGTCATTTTGTGGGTAAAAAAGCCTAAGTTAATTTTATTTTACCTTTTGGTCTAATAGATGTATTATTATTGTTGTTGCTGTTGTTCTTTATTTTGTATGGATAGATATTTATCTCGGCGTTTTTCCTGTGTGTGTTTCTTGTTTCAAGTGGTAATTGATGTGCGCTGCGTGACCGTTTACTATTTAGGCCACTCAGTGTCAGACCTGAGCCAGAATTTATGAATGAAGATTGAACGACACAATGAGTGACGTGTTTTTCCACCTACATGAACTGTCTGACAGTTAACCTGATGAAGGTCACAGCCTACCCAAACGTTGTAACAATTATAGCACGACCTTCGGCATAATTAACTGTCGGCATATTGTAGCCTATTCTAGTTTTTTTTTTTTATTATTATTTTTCCGTGCTTTTCACGACCCTTCTCCCGGTAGAAACATGGAGGCTGCAGTGGAAATCATGAATGACCGTCTTGACATTGTTGTAGCTGCAAATGCATGTAGTTCAAATCCATCAGAAGAGTGAACTTTCACATGATATTGAGATGCTAACATGCAGCAGCCTGCGGTAAAGAACATTTTTCTATCTTTTAACAAGCTCTAGAACTGACGTCAGCCCATTATCCCCACAACAAATGACCACAGTCCCGTTGCTGCTTTGACCTGGTGTTTACTGTTGCTATGACAACTGTAGCTACATCTGGGGGCGTAATGTCAGTAAATACGAGTAAAATACATGCCTCGCGTATAGTGTGAATGCACCGCAGAAAACACAGGGGGGGGGAATAGTAGCCTAGAGTGGCTGGCTCGAGTGGGACGGGGTGGTACAGAACAACTTCCCCTGGAGAGAATTGTCACAGGAATGCCTGTCAAATATCCAGAACTAAGTTCACTCGGTTGTAAATGCCAGCTTCCGGTGCACGAATATGAATAAACGGTTGTTTTTGGTTCGTTTTTTCGTTCCTGTTGACTAGTGATTTCATTTTTCTTATATGAAATAGAAAACGAAAATAAAAGCGTATTTTGAATCTTTGTTAAATCATATTAACACAAAAAAAGAAAAAATGCAGTGTAATTCAATATTTGTTTTTTGTTTTAAAAGGAAAATCAAATAAACCAATCGTTTTTTGTTTTTTGATTCCCACTCATGACGGAAAAATCCAATGACCAAAAGATACACGGACCGGCCTGTTTTTCTATTTCGTATTTTTGATCTGTGCCTAAAATTGAAATATGAAAAACCAGCCGTTTTTCCGTTTTTTGTGTTATAATGAAAAACAAAAAACAAAATAACCAGTCACTTTTTCATGTTTTGGTTTTTGATTGCCAATTGAAAATGGAAAGAACGAATGATACACAGATTTATTACAATACTGTCATATAATCTAAATCTAAATGATCCAAAATTGTTTTGTTTTTTATTCCACAGGTCTTGACTATATCAGAAGCCACTTGGACTGTCAGGCCGAGAATCCCGTCAGCGAAGGCTCCCACTCCTCTGAGGAAGAGGACTTCTTTTCCTCCTTGAAGAAGACCGGCCCTGTTGAAAGGACCCAGCAGTTGGATGCGTACCTGGGCTGCCCCGGAGACACGGTAGAGCTACTCAAGTCCTTCCCCGCTGTGTGCCAGCTATCACTGAAGCTTAATACGGCACTCCCTGCCTCAGCAGCATGTGGAAGACTGTTTAGTGTTGCAGGGCTGATCTTCAGGCCAAGAAGAGCCTGCATTGGCTCAAAGAACTTTGAGAACCAGTTGCTTTTGCGGCTGAACCAAGCCTATTGGTAAGTCTTTGTTAAATATTCTGTGCTTGACTGATGCAGATCTGATGTATAAAGTGTTTGTTAAATCGACGGATCGATCCTCCCTTTTACTTTCTGATCTTTTTATATTTTTTTATATTTATTAACTTAAAAAGTGACAAAAACAAAAATGGGAGAGGGAAAAAAAAGTTATTAATACCAGTGTGGTGTTTGTTTACAGTCGTTTCGTTTGACTTTTTGCACCATTACAATACTTATAGGCAACTAGTCATCATATCTCTCAACATTTCGAGTTTTTTCTCAACATTTTGACTTTTTTCTCGAAGTGCATAATGAAAAAAATGATCTTCCCCCAGTTATAGCTAATATAGAAACATGCAGCATGTGTTGTCTTTTCATTTTTTGCGGCTCCAGACGTATTTGTTTTTTTGGTCCAATATGGCCCTAAAACATTTTGAGGTTGCCGACCCCTGCTCTAAAACAAAAGTGAGGAGTCTCTGCAAGGGTCTGCTCTGTCTCAGCAGGTATTAGCAGTCACCATATATGGAAATGGTGTTCCAAGGAAAACTGTGACAGTGTGCTGCTATTTGCCTTCATCTTCATGCAGCAGAAGCCTGTGTGGCTTCAGTTTCAAGATTCAAGACTTGTGATTAAATAATTGCAGAACATATGCAAAACAAACTTTTCTTTAGAGTCTGGTACAATACAGATAGGACACGTAGATTGTTACTGAGCGCTGGAGAATACGGTGATTATATCCGTGGACCGGCCCATCTGTAGGAGTTATGAACTGTGTATGTTTAAAAAAGAGCCCTGGCTTTCGTCTGCCTTGATGTTATAAGTTGGTTCTCTTTCTCGCTGGAGGAGTTGAGCATGTTCAAAACCGTTCACACCCTTGGTAAAGTCACGTCTAGGGCTGGGCGTTATGGTCTAAAAAATGTATCATGATAATGTCTGGCATTTATCCCGATAACGATAAGAATGACGATAAAAAAAATACCAATTAAACAAAATTAAACATAAATCTATCACCACATTCAGTCTTTGGAGCCAAATCACTGCTCTAAAAGATACTAAATACTACTAAACTACACCAATGGGAATTTATCATTCTTTCTTTCTTTCTTTCTTTCTTTCTTTCTTTCTTTCTTTCTTTCTTTCTTTCTTTCTTTCTTTCTTTCTTTCTTTCTCTTTCTTTCTTTCTTTCTTTCTTTCTTTCTTTCTTTCTTTCTGGCTAATTTCTTTCTTTCTTTCTTTGTTTCAGGCTCATATCTTCCTTCCTTCCTTCCTTCCTTCCTTCCTTCCTTCCTTCCTTCCTTCCTTCCTTCCTTCCTTCCTTCCTTCCTTCCTTCCTTCCTTCCTTCCTTCCTTCCTTCCTTCCTTTCTTCACATACGTTGTGCGTGGATTTAACGCAGAACCATGAATCCGACTTTACACTAGTCGGTTTACACTAGTATTCCTAGTCACGTGACGTCTGAACGTTAATTCCCCCAGTTAATCTTTTACATTTTGCAACAATGTAAACAGACTAATCTGGATCTTGTTGGTTTGTTTTATTTAGGATCCCTATTAGCATTAGCAACAGCATTAGCTATTCTTCCTGGGGTCCGACATACAAACAACCTAGAGTTGAGGGGGATGAGGGGGGATGGCATCCCCCCCTAAAATAAAAACGGTCCAAATCATCCCCCCCTGTAAAACTGCCATCCCTCCTTTCCATCCCTTATGTCATTTCATCAATGAATGTGGTTTTACTGCTATTTCAACATTTAGAGTCATCACCAGAAAAATAACACCAGAAAAATAACTTATTTGACAATTTTCACCTGTTTCAAGTAAATTTTCACTTGAAATAAGTAGGAAAATCTGCCAGTGGGACAAGATTTATCTTCTTATTACAAGCAAAAAAATCTTGTTCCACTGGTAGATTTTTCTACTTATTTTAAGTGAAAATCTACTTGAAACAGGTGAAAATTGTTGTTTTTTCCACTGATGAGTCTTGTTTTAAGTGTAATGAGATTTTTTTACTAAAATGAGACATTTTAACTAGAAATAAGACAAATATTCTTGTTAAGATTGTGAGTTTTTGCAGTGATCCATGTTACTTATCCTGTGAAGGACAGAGTCATATTGATAAGTTCAGAAAAGTGTTTTTTATTGTTGTGTTTTGATGTATTTGATGTAAGCCCAGTGGATATTTAAAGCTTACAGAAGGCTGCATTTAACTGCTGCTATGTCATTCCTGCAGTATTTCTGCAGGTGTTTTGGTCACTGCTATTATTTGTAATATATTATATTATTTGTAATCAGCACAAATTATCTGTCCCCATATGATCAAATCCACCATCCCCCCTGATTTTTGTTTACAACTCAAGTACTGTCTATCCCCCTACGTACATGGAGCTGTGGTTATTAGACTGATAAACAATCGAGCTCAGCTCCAAGCGCTGACTGATTTAGGGGCAGCGAACTGTGTGGGCCCGTAAAAACAACACACCTACTCCTGTTTGCTGAGTGCAGGATGAAAACGCAGGGAGAATCCTGCAAACAGATCATTAAATGCACCCGCAGTTTTAACTGGCGGGCAGTTTTAGCATACGACCAAAACCTTGTCTAATGACCGTCTCCTGTGTCAAATGATACAAATACATGTTCTGCATTTGTTCATTTTTCATTTCATTTTATTCTTTATTTCATTCAAAAAAATAAAACAAACAATTCAATACAAATACAAATACAAACAAATTGTGAATGAAAAGGGAGCAGAAAGAAGAAGAATCTTATGTAATCTGCCCCTTTTTCCAAGAAATAAATTCACAAATAACAAATTAAAAATTAAAAAAAGGTAAAATTAAATAAATAAGTAAATAAAAAAACTAAATAAAATTAAATTAAAGCAGCAAGCAGCGATGAACGGGCCCTCACACTCATGGCCACCGTCCCCCATAAGCGTATCAGAAATGACACCACCCACGACTTCCTATGTAAACCATTCAAAAGTTATAGCAGAAAATAGGCAAACCAATCAGAAGAAGGGGCGGGGCTAATTTGCACCAAATATGGTCAAGGACTCAATACAGAGTCCGATGACACCACCCACGACTCTTTATGTCAAACCATTCAAAAGTTATGGCAGAGAAAATCTTTCTAGGGGGCGCTGTTGAGACGTTAGGCCACGCCCATTACAGTAATGCAAACCATGAAATATCACATTTATCACCAGGTCTGGCTTGCGTACAAAATTTGGTGACTTTTGGGGATCTATCAAATATGGACAGAGGTGTCTTCAGTATTCACATTCATTACTCAGGTAGAAGTATAGATACTAGAGTTTAAAAATACTCCTGTAGAAGTTGCCAATACCTCCTGAGACAGAGCAGACCCTTGCAGAGACTCCTCACTTTTGTTTTAGAGCAGGGGTCAGCAACCTCAAAATGTTTTAGAGCCATATTGGACCAAAAAAACAAATACGTCTGGAGCCACAAAAAATGAAAAGTCTTGTATAAGCCTTAGAATAAAGACAACACATGCTGCATGTTTCTATATTAGCTATAACTGGGGGAAGATCATTTTTTTCATTATGCACTTCGAGAAAAAAGTCAAAATGTTGAGAAAAAACTTGAAATGTTGAGAAAAAAGTCAAAATTTCGAGAAAAAAGTTGAAATTTCTAGAAAAAAGTCAAATGTCAAGAAAAAAGTCAAATTGTCGAGAGAAAAGTCGAAATTTCAAGAAAAAAGTCGACATTTCGAGAAAAAAGTTGAAATGTCAAGATTAATATTGAAGTACATAGGTGTCTTCAGTATTCACATTCATTACTCAGGTAGAAGTATAGATACTAGAGTTTAAAAATACTCCTGTACAAGTTGAAGTATCAACTCAAGTTTTTTACTCAAGTAAAAGTATAAAAGTACTGGTTTCAAAACTACTTAAAGTATAAAAGTAAAAGTAATGTAAGGGGAGAAAAAGCCATTAAGGACAAAATCCATTGAAAATGAATGCAACTTAGTATAATGCAAATATATTAAAGAAGCATATATGTGTACTATTGAACATTAACATGTGTTTCAGAGAGCAGCAGATATGATGACTAGTTGCCTATAAGTATTGTAATGGTGCAAAAAGTTAAACTTCATGTTCATGTTATCATTTATCCTAACTTTTATTAAAATGTACATCCAAGTTAGTTACATATGGAAATGAAACGACTGTAAACAAACACCACACTGGTATTAATAACTTTTTTTCCCTCTCCCATTTTTGTTTTTGTCACTTTTTAAGTTAAAAAATATAAAAAAAATATAAAAAGATCAGAAAGTAAAAGGGAGGATCGATCCGTCGATTTAACAAACACTTTATACATCAGATCTGCATCAGTCAAGCACAGAATATTTAACAAAGACTTACCAATAGGCTTGGTTCAGCCGCAAAAGCAACTGGTTCTCAAAGTTCTTTGAGCCAATGCAGGCTCTTCTTGGCCTGAAGATCAGCCCTGCAACACTAAACAGTCTTCCACATGCTGCTGAGGCAGGGAGTGCCGTATTAAGCTTCAGTGATAGCTGGCACACAGCTGGGAAGGACTTGAGTAGCTCTACCGTGTCTCCGGGGCAGCCCAGGTACGCATCCAACTGCTGGGTCCTTTCAACTGGGCCGGTCTTCTTCAAGGAGGAAAAGAAGTCCTCTTCCTCAGAGGAGTGGGAGCCTTCGCTGACGGGATTCTCGGCCTGACAGTCCAAGTGGCTTCTGATATAGTCAAGACCTGTGGAATAAACATTTTGGATAATTTATATTTAGATTATATGACAGTATTTTAATAGTGTACTGGATATTGGTGTGTGTGTGTGTGTGTGTGTGTGTGTGTGTGTGTGTGTGTGTGTGTGTTTAAATCATTGAAATCAGTCATTTCAAACTCATTGAGACACAGTGAGACACTTACCAAGTTTGAGGATATTTTCGTCACTTGTCCAGCAGGTCTTAAATTATGGAACTAGAATGGCTGCGGCTATCAGCTCTGGATCTGCAAGCATCTCAGTGTTTTTCAAGGCCTGAAACAAGTGCAGCGATCAAAGGCTCACAGAACTTGGAGGAGACTTGAAGGTGCTGGAGCTTGGTCCTTAGGAGAGTTATGGTGGGGACCAACCATCCCATCTGCACACTGGTTTCTCCCTGGAGAACATCAAGTGCCTTTGCAACTGGGCTCATTGTCTTCTCATACTCTGCAAGAAATGCAAGTTCCACTGGAGTAAACCTGTACAAAGAAGAAAAAAAAAACCAATATGGAACATTTAGCCTACTTGATGTAGCACCTTCAACTGGAGGAACTGATCATTAAAAAGGAAAAATATTATCATCTGAGACTTTTAGAAATGTAGCTGTGTTCAAATCACATCCATAGTAAATATGGGGACTGCATATTGACATATGTTCTACGACATTCAGAGTATAAAACTGTGACTTTGTAGTGAATGTTACGGACATAATTCACCTTATTCATCAAGTGTGGTCCCACACACCGTTCATTATTAAATGCAGTATATTGTCCTTCATGGAACTAGTATGGTTCAGGGATGAGGCCCCTTTAAATGTGGTCATGACGTTGAGCTCCATGCGGTTCTAGCTGCTGGACAGCTCCATTTTGTGTTTCGGTGTTCTGAAGTTTTCTAATAAAACAACACACGTTTTTTGAATGGGAAATTGTCTCCGCGTTTTTCTGCAATTCCCACACTGGTGACCCCGACGTTTGTCTGCTGGACGTATCCAGAGACACGACACGACCATGTCTACGAACGCTGTTACCCTCAAACTCCCCGAATTCTGGGAATCGTCGGCATCTGCATGGTTCGCCCAGACTGAAGCGCAGTTCGCGCTGCGGGAGATCACCGCCGATACGACGAAATACTACTACGTTGTGTCGGCTCTCGGAAATTCAACTGCATCCAGAGTGGTGAGCCTTCTTAAAAATCCCCCGGCGACGGATAAATATATAGCTCTCAAGTCTCACCTGTTGAAGACGTTTGAACTGTCGGATGCTGAGAGAGCCAGCCGGCTTTTCTCCCTTCAGGGACTGGGGGACAGCAAGCCGTCCGAGCTCATGGACCGCATGCTGGATCTCCTGGGTGAACACAGACCCGATTTTCTTTTCACCCAACTTTTTCTGCGTCAGCTGCCCTCCCAAGTCAGGGCTGCTCTGGCCAACACCGCGATCACTGACTGTCGGAGACTGGCTGAGGAGGCTGATAAGTTTTTTCTGGCGAGTCAGGGAGAGTTTGTGGCGGCGTTCCTCCCCGCGCAGCCCGCTCCGGTGACGCGGGACGGCTCCGCGCTCGTTGCTGCGGCCGCTTCTCCCCGGCAACACTTTTCTGCTCCACAACAGGTCGGCTTGTGTTTTTATCACACAAAGTTCGGACCCAAGGCTACCAAGTGCCGTTCGCCGTGCAGTTTTGGCGGGCCGGGAAACGCCCGGGCCGGCGCTCAGTGGCCATGAGCGTCGGCCGCGGAGGCAGGCTGCTTTTCATCCGGGACAGCATCTCCGGACGGCGGTTCCTGTGCGACACGGGCGCTCAGAGGAGCGTCCTGCCCGCATCCCGTTTGGACATGGTGACTGACAGCCACGGCCCCCCCATGGAGGCTGCCAACGGCAGCCCCATCCGCACATACGGACTGAGGTATGTTGAGTTGTGTTTTGGAGGACAGCGGTTTGGATGGGACTTTGTTACGGCAAAGGTTGCTTTTCCCCTCCTCGGCGCCGATTTTCTGTGTGCACATGGACTTTTGATAGATGTAAAGAACCGCCGTTTGATTGATGCCGTCACGTTTTGTTCTTTTGCGTGTGAGGTCAGCGGGACTGAATCCGTACATTTATCTAGTTTGCTCTCGGTTTCGGATGATTTCCACCGTCTGCTTGCCGAGTTTCCAGCGATCACTCGGCCCACTTTCTCTGCTTCTGCTGTGAAGCATGGTGTCGAGCATCACATCGCCACTACTGGTCCGCCCGTCTACGCCCGCGCTCGGCGCCTCGACCCGACCAAGCTTGGCGTTGCTAAGGCTGAGTTTGCAAACATGGAACGCCTGGGTATAGTCCGCCGCTCCGACAGCCCGTGGGCGTCGCCTCTCCACATTGTCCCCAAGCCAGGGGGCGGCTGGTGCCCGTGTGGTGACTACCGGCGGCTTAATGACGCAACGACACCTGACCGATACCCGGTCCCGAACATACAGGATTTTTCAGCGCACCTGGCGGGTAAGGTGATTTTTTCGAAGGTGGACCTCGTCCGAGGATATCATCAGGTGCCGGTACACACGCTGGACATTCCCAAAACAGCTGTGATCACACCATTTGGTCTTTTCGAGTTCCTGCGCATGCCATTTGGCCTTAAAAATGCAGCCCAGTCTTTTCAACGCCTAATGGACTCTGTGTTACGGGACTTGCCTTTTCTTTTCGTGTACCTGGATGACATCTTGGTAGCGAGTGCGTCCAAATCTCAGCACCTGTCACACCTCCGAGCTCTTTTTGAGCGGCTTAGCCGACACGGGCTGATTGTTAACCCTGCCAAGTGCCAATTTGGTCTCTCCACCATTGACTTTCTGGGACACAGGGTTACTAAGGATGGTGCAGTCCCTCTCCCATCAAAAGTGGAGGCGGTCACGCGGTTCCCGCGCCCGCTGACCGTAAAATCCCTGCAAGAATTCCTTGGCATGGTGAACTTTTACCACCGCTTCATCCCTCGAGCTGCTCAGCTCATGCAACCCTTGCATGAGGCCTTGAAAGGTAAACCTAAGCAGCTTGTGAACTGGTCTGAGTGCATGGACAAGGCTTTTGCTGCCACCAAAGCAGCCCTGGCGGACGCCACCATGCTGGCGCATCCTTCCCCAACAGCCTCCATCGCCATCACCTCAGACGCCTCAGATTACGCTGTTGGTGCGGTTTACGAGCAGTGGGTAGACGGGGCCTGGCAGCCACTGGCCTTCTTTAGCCGTCAGTTGCGTCCCAGCGAGCGAAAGTACAGCACTTTCGATCGGGAGCTGCTTGGTCTCTACCTCGCCATCAGACACTTTCGTTCCCTGCTGGAAGGACGACATTTCACTGCTTTTGTCGACCACAAGCCACTGACTTTTGCCATGGCTAAGGTGGCTGAGCCGTGGTCCGCCCGCCAGCAACGTCATCTGTCGTTCATTTCCGAGTTCACCACGGACTTGCGGCATGTTGCCGGTAAGAACAACCACGTTGCAGACTGCCTGTCACGGGCTGTGGCTGGGGCGGTCCATCTTGGTTTTGATTATGCCCGCATGGCAGCAGATCAGGCCATGGACCCTGACGTGCAGATCCTGAAGGCCTCTACCACAGGGCTTAAGATCGAGGACGTGGTCTTTGGTGATACTAGTACCACGCTCCTGTGTGACGTCTCCACAGGCAGTCCTCGGCCCATTGTTCCCTCAGGGTGGAGACGACAGGTGTTTGATGCCATACATGGTCTCTCACATCCGGGTTCGAAGGCGTCGCAGAGACTGGTTGCGGCAAAATTTGTCTGGCACGGCCTCAAGAAGGACGTTAGGGACTGGGCTAACACCTGTGTCGAGTGCCAACGAGCCAAGGTCCACCGCCACACTAAAGCCCCGCTAGAGTTGTTCCCGGTTCCTGAGAGACGTTTTGACCATGTTAATGTGGATCTGGTCGGCCCTCTGCCCTCCTCTCACGGTTTCTCGTACCTGTTGACCATGGTTGACAGGACAACCCGCTGGCCTGAGGCAGTGCCATTGACGTCGGTGGCATCTGTGGAGGTGGCACGGGCTTTTCTCAGCACCTGGGTTGCTCGTTTTGGCACTCCGTCAGATATATCCTCTGACCGAGGCGCACAGTTCACGTCTGAACTGTGGACCGCTGTGGCACAGAACCTCGGAGTTAAACTCCACCGCACTACTGCCTATCACCCACAGGCTAACGGTCTTATTGAACGGTTTCACAGGTCAATGAAAGCTGCCCTGCGTGCCAGCCTCAAAGACAATAACTGGGTTGACAAACTCCCATGGGTGATGCTGGGCATCAGGACCGCGCCAAAGGAGGACCTACAGTCCTCATCTGCCGAGCTTGTTTATGGGCAGCCGCTGCGGGTTCCAGGGGATTTTGTCCCTAATGCCACGGTTCCTTGGTCTGCTGCTCTCCAGCGGTCCGCTCTGCTGGACAATGCAAGACTTTTTGCGCCTGTCCCTACTTGCCATCACGGCCTGCCTCAGTCGCACGTCCCGGCTGCACTTAAGGCGGCTGATTATGTTTTCATTCGCCGCGATGCCCACCGGGGACCGCTACACCCGCCCTACGAGGGCCCATTCCGGGTTTTGGAGGCAGGGGACAAACATTTTGTGGTGGACATGGGCGGTAAACCGGAGCGCCTCTCCATCGACCGCCTCAAACCAGCTCACTTAGACGTGGGTAAGCCTGTTGAACTCGCCCAACCCCCACGACGGGGGCGGCCTCCCGCTCGGCCCCCGCCCCCTGTTCCCCCCCCTCCCCAGCCTCCCGCGCTGCCTGCCCCGCACCTGTGTCACGACGTGACCCCTGCCGCAGTCAGCTCGAATCAGCCTCCGGTACAGCGCAGCCGCTGTGGACGGTTGATACGCCCCCCTCCCCGGTGACTGATGTGTTTTTCTTTTTTTTCAAATATGGTGAATTCTGGGGGGACCTGTGTAGTGAATGTTACGGACATAATTCACCTTATTCATCAAGTGTGGTCCCACACACCGTTCATTATTAAATGCAGTATATTGTCCTTCATGGAACTAGTATGGTTCAGGGATGAGGCCCCTTTAAATGTGGTCATGACGTTGAGCTCCATGCGGTTCTAGCTGCTGGACAGCTCCATTTTGTGTTTCGGTGTTCTGAAGTTTTCTAATAAAACAACACACGTTTTTTGAATGGGAAATTGTCTCCGCGTTTTTCTGCAATTCCCACAACTTAATCTATAATCACTTCATCAACTGAAAGGCAGAAAAGCAGACACTTACTTTTTATTTTTATTATCCTTTATTTAACCAGGTAAGACTCATTGAGATTAAAAATCTCTTTTCCAAGAGCGACCTGGCCAAGAGGGCAGCATAAGTTACAACAGAAAACACAACAAAAAACAACAAACAGCAATCACACACTGTAGTCAGGAACACAAATTAAATACAACATAAACGGATCCATATAATTTGAAAACTTTTTGGCACCATTTGAATTAAAAACAAGCACATTGCCCGAGAGAACTAGTTTCTCGATCCTTTAAAATTGATCGAAATTCCCCCAGAGTGACGTACTTAGGTGTATCTAGTTCACTGCAGACAGCTGCAAGGGCTCCTTCACCTTGTTCTTTTGTTATTTGCACTATTCTTTCTACTGCTGAGAAGAGTGAATTCCACCTTGTAGCAACAGGCCTTACGAGTTGGAGTTTGCAATGGTCTTCAATTACTTCACATGCGATGGTTGATCTTCAACTTTTGTTCCACAGGCTGGAGCATTTGGCAAATGTGGACCTTGACACACGCTTGTACAATGGGTTGACCTCTGCTTTTGAAGCATCAACTGTGGACACTAAATTGAGGAGGTGGCAGGCACAGCGATGGTGCTTGGGCAGCTGGTATTCCAAGTAGTCATCTTCGTCCAACAGGGCTCCGGTATCAACAAATTCAACACCCTCAACGCTTTCCTCTTCTTCATCGTCATCATTTTGGCCACCATCATGCTCTTCTCCATCACCCTCTCCTACCGGTTCAGGATTATTGTTCTCTTCAGTCTGCCCACAAACTCTGAAGACTTTCAGGAAGTTTGATCCGTTGTCAGTGGTAGTGCGAACGATCTTCTCTCTGATGTTGTATTCTGTGTGAATATCATTTAGGGCACCAGCCATAGCAGAAAATGTATGTGACCATTTAAGGTGTTTGCATGCCAGGGCAGCACAGGACCTCTGCATGGTCTGGGGGTTAAACCAGTGTGCAGTGACACCAATGAAACCGCAACGGTATGCCGTCCAGCAGTCAGTTGTTGTTGCGATTAACTCAATTTCACTAAGAGCAGCTTTCAGGTTTGTTTTCATTTCAGCAGAGACCTTTGAGATTTTGTTTACAACAGTATTGCGTGTCATGACATTCGTATTTGGCTGAAGATGTTGCACAAGATCAATGAAGCCCTGTTGCTGAACGATGTGTGATGGGTGCAAGCCTTGGACAACAAATTTGAGGACTGCTTTATCCACACTTGTTTGCGACACTCTTTGAGTCTCCCACAGCTTGGTTTGTTTGGAGGGTGGGGCCAAAGAACCTTCAGTTGATTACTTCCTTTTGAGGGCTGCTGAAGTATGCTGCATGTACCTCTTAAGATGAGTGGGGTTTTTCTTCTGTGGAGAAAATAAATGCACAGGCACAGATTGAGATTCATATTATTTCTCTCAAACCACAAGCTCAGACATCTGGGACTTCTGCTGTATTAATGCCCTGTGTGAAGTTCATGAATGAAGGTCTGACTACAAGTTAGGGTGCACTGTTTCACTGGTCTATGAAATTATGTTGAGCAGACCAGAATATTGCCACTTAAAGCTGTTTTAGGAATTAGGACTACAAACAGCTGGCATATCTGAAAAGTGGCATTATAGATGAGATAGTCCGAATTTTAAACTGAGAGGCTGATAGGTGCTAGTTGGGCCTATTACCTCTTTACAAGGAAGACCCATATTACGCTAGTCTGCCCCATCTTTCATACCCTCTAGTATAGCTCTGCTAAATAAATTATAGATAAATTATTAATTTCATAATTTTCCACTAGGTTTGGTGTGAAGCACTTTGGGAACAAGGATTCTACTATGTCATGTCATAATTGTTTTCAATGTAGGCTATTGTACTGTATTGCACTATATTGTTTTATGTCGGTTCTAGAGTCATGGAAAAAATTATTAGACCACCCTTTTTTCTTCAGTTTCTTGTTCATTTTAATGCCTGGTACCACTAAAGTGTGTCATGTGACTAAAACAGACAGAAAAGAAAACATTGAATGCAGAAAAGCACTGTATTTGGCAGTACAGTGCTATAGCTATTGATGTAAAAACTTAAAGGGGACATATTATGGCATTTAATGTATATTTTAAACAGGCCTTGAATGACTTAAAAACAATCTAAAGCTTGTTTTTTCTACATAAATCAGAAATTCAGCCTGTGGGCCCTGTCTCTAGTTTTACCGCTTCTAAAGCCTTTTTCTGTGCTTCATCTTAAGGGCGGGGGGGGGGGCTATGATAATGAGGCTCTGCGCTGATTGGCTGCTTGAATGACGTGTAGGAGGGGAGGAGAATAAGCCTCGCTCCGGCCAGAGCAGCCGGCTGCATCGTATACAAAACGTGTCCCATGCGAGAAGCTTCTGCGACAAAATCTATTCCATGGCTTTATTTTTTTTGTATTAGACTGTCCTAACTGGCCGCGAGTTTAACAGTTTCAGTGTGGACAGAGAGAGTTTAACGGTTTCAGTGTGGACAGAGAGAGTTTAATGGTTTCAGTGTGGACAGAGAGAGTTTAACAGTTTCAGTGTGGACAGAGAGAGTTTAACGGTTTCAGTGTGGACAGAGAGAGTTTAATGGTTTCAGTGTGGACAGAGAGAGTTTAACGGTTTCAGTGTGGACAGAGAGAGTTTAACGGTTTCAGTGTGGACAGAGAGAGTTTAACAGTTTCAGTGTGGACAGAGAGAGTTTAACAGTTTCAGTGTGGACAGAGAGAGTTTAATGGTTTCAGTGTGGACAGAGAGAGTTTAACGGTTTCAGTGTGGACAGAGAGAGTTTAATGGTTTCAGTGTGGACAGAGAGAGTTTAACAGTTTCAGTGTGGACAGAGAGAGTTTAACGGTTTCAGTGTGGACAGAGAGAGTTTAACAGTTTCAGTGTGGACAGAGAGCGTCCGATGTCACGCAGCTCGACGTGATAGTCGGACACTCTCATGCAGTTACACGGTGTAAACTGATCTTAAAGCCTGATTTACGGACCTGCGTTAAATCGACGCGTACCCTACGCCGTAGGCTCTGCGTTGGTGTAACGTGGAACCATAAATCAGCCTTTAGTCACCTCGTCTTCACACAGGAAGATTTCTCATCATTTCTTATGTTACAAGACAGATGAATCATGTTAACTGTAAATAAATCACAACACTGAATTTTCACAAATGGCAACTTTATTGTTAAAAAAATAAAATATGAGTTGTATATAAATAACATTTATGCACTATTGATGGCTCAAGGAAGGACCGTGCGTTTTCTGAAGGTGTCGTTGAACAGCTCCAGGTGCTTGGAAGATCTGAAACCAGACAGAAAAAATGTATTACTAATTTACCTAACGAGTGAGTGGCTCCGTTAGGGATCACTGGAGCCGGGCCGGTCCGTGAGCAGCCCCCGCAGCTCCGTATGCGGCGCCGGTGCTCCGGAGCTAAGCTAAATACTTAGCCCATGCAAAGATCATACAAATATAAATAACATTAAAAAAAAGGAACTTACCGCTGACTCGTGTGCAGTTGCCGGGTCCGTGCTGTGGGAACTGATCATTTAATGAGGGTAAATGTCGATGCAAAACCTCATTTTTACTGTCCCTCGCTGTTGAAACCGGTGGAAAACTGTCACCGCTGCTGAACAATGGCGGAGCTCCAGCCGGCGGAGAGAGCTGGTTGTGGGCGTGGTTTCAGCAGCGGAGGCCGACCTATTGAAATCTGCTCCCGTCGTGACTCACGACGGGAGCAGATTCTAATCGGCTCAAAAAAAATCACGTGACACTGGGGGATTCTGTCGGGCGGGGGTCACAGACCTTGCAGAAATTCATGGGATTTCATCTCCCCTCTGCTGGCAGGGTGAGGGGAGACCACTTTATACATGTTAAAACAATAAAAAACGTGTTTTTCATAATAGGTCCCTTTTAAGTGATTTAGGTTATTATCAAGAAAACCATGTGAAATGGCTAGATATCAGCTCTTAAATAAAACTCTTATGAGCTATTTTTGTGATTATCATTATGTTTGTCCAAACAAATGTACATTTAGTTGTACCAGGCATTAAAATGAACAAGAATAGAAGAAGTGGTCTAAGGGTGGTCTAATCCTTTTTTCCATGACTGTATGTATTCTGACTGCCACAGATGCAAAAAGAATTTCCGAAAGGACAATAAATTGAAACTAACTAAACTAATTAACACAGGCGCGCGCACTCATACACAGACAGGACCATGCCTATCCTTAACGTTACATGCTTTATCAACCAGCTGCAGATTATAGCTTTGCACAATTAACTTAAAAATATTGCATATAGCAATAATATAAGCTCAGATAACATTTGGCTAAAAAGTCGAATTTCAAATCTCACCATGCCCACCAAACGAACTTGGAAACTTGATGGCATGTTTTAGCATGTAGCTAGTTAACGTCAGCTAGTTAATTAGATATTTAGGTAATTTAACATTACCTCCCCATAGCAAACATTGCAAATTTACCATGAGTCGGCCTACGTCACTAGGTTAACGTTACTACAGTATTTTGCCCATAACCCACTGATAATAAGAAATTTTAGTTTCATCTTACCTCAGTATGCTTTTTCAAATTAGACGGCAAGTTTTTGAAAGCCATTAGCTCGTGGTACTCGTTGTATTCTAAATGAGTTGTTTTTGCATCCAACCATTTGGAACAATTCCTCCAGGTACGGCCAGGGATGTACAACAGTTGGTTGGTCTTCCTGGGCCTGGCTACCAATCTCCTCGCTGGTGCTTGGTTGCGACATTTCTCCCGACGAGTTCTCTTGCGTCTCTGCCACGGACATCTTCAGACTAACGTGACCAACCAAATAAACAAAACGATCATGTTTGTATGACATGACAAAACCAACTTTGTCTCTGTGCAGATATTGATAAACCTCAGAAACTTTCAGATTGTCCATTGTGGATTGCAGGAAGTAGGAGCAGATCAGCTGTCTGTTCTGCTGCTGTCATCACGTTATCCTCCCAGTTCTGCACTGAATTCCGGTGCGGAGAGTAACGCCATCTCCAGTCAAAGTAGTAGAACCGTGTTCCCATGGCAAAGACATTTGTTTGTGTCCACGCCGCTGTGTTTACACCGGTAGACGCTGCAAACCCCTCCCGCCGGAAATGACATGCATTAATGCAGAGGAATGGCAGCGCCCGTGTTCTGGCGCGTAAAACTGTCTATAGTGTCTATAGTGTCGGAATGGTATTATGTTTATAGTTCTCATCCAATCACAACCAAATTCACTCAACCCGGATGGCGCAATTTAACTGGATAGTTTTTTTTTAAAGGCCGAAATGAAATAGAGTAACAAGGCTGTTTTTAAAATGTAAGGAGTAAAAAGTCGTCTGAAAAATAATTACTCCAGTGAAGTATAGATAACCAAAATTTCTACTTAAGTAAGGTAACAAAGTATTTGTACTTCGTTACTTGACACCTCTGGCTGTCATCTTCATCATCATCATCATCATCATCATCATCATCACCATCATCATCATCATCCTCATCATCACCAGTATCATCATCATCATCATCATCATCATCATCATCATCATCATCATCACTATCACCATCATCATCATCATCACCATCATCATCATCATCATCATCATCATCATCATCATCATCATCATCACTATCACCACCACCATCATCATCATCATCATCATCATCATCATCATCATCGTCATCACCATCATCATCATCATCATCATCACTATCACCATCATCATCATCATCATCATCATCACCATCATCACCACTATCATCATCATCATCATCATCATCATCATCATCATCATCATCATCATCATCACCAACATCATCATCATCATCATCATCATCATCATCATCATCATCATCCCCATCATCATCATCATCATCATCATCACCATCATCATCATCATCATCATCACCAGCATCATCATCATCATCATCATCATTACTATCACCACCACCATCATCATTATCATCATCATCATCATCATCATCATCATCATCATCATCATCATCATCCCCATCATCATCATCATCATCATCATCATCATCATCATCATCATCATCATCATCACCATCATCATCATCATCATCATCATCATCATCACCATCATCATCATCATCATCATCATCATCCCCATCATCATCATCATCATCATCATCACCATCATCATCATCATCATCATCATCATCATCATCACCATCATCATCATCATCCTCATCATCATCATCATCATCGTCATCACCATCATCATCACTATCACCATCATCATCATCATCATCATCATCATCATCACTATCACCATCATCATCATCATCATCATCATCATCATCATCATCACTATCACCATCACCATCACCATCACCATCATCATCATCATCATCATCATCACATCATCATCATCATCATCATCATCATCATCATCATCTTCATCATCATCTTCATCATCATCTTCTTCATCATATGTTATACAAGAGTTTTTTCCAAAACATCGTATAGCTCTTTCATGCCTGAACAGTTTTGTAAAGATTACATTTCAATTTAGTTCAATTCAGCTTTAGTTATCTCACTCCAAATCAAAACAATGTCATCTCAAGGCACTGACAGTTCAGTTCATTCCCAAGTAGTCCAATTGGTACTAACATTTGAACCATTCTTCAGACAACAAATAACATTTTTGTGAGGGGGGATATATATTGTTTTTCGGCACTACCTTGTTCTCTATAGCTGATATAACATGAATTACTCCTATGTGGGATCAATAAAGTTCTTATTTTTGCCATCTGAGAAAATTAAATATATTATATTTGGTGCTTATCTGTTTCCCAAGTATATTAGTGCGTGTGTGAATGAATAAATGAGACGTAAAACGTAAATTTCTTTGTAGACAGGCGCTTTATGAAAATAAGTCCATTTACTTGTATTAGTTTACAGCGCAGTCTTGCCACATCCAATATGGCGGCGACGTTGACGTATCGCAGCAGCTCCATGGGGCGTCTACGTATATATGTCTATGGTTTGGGGGGGCAGAGTTCAGCAGGGAGACAGCTTCAATTCAATTTCAATTAAATTTTATTTATATAGCGTCTAATACAACAGATGTTGTCGCGGGCGTCAGCAGCACACAGCAGACATCCATGTAGGCAGGTGGAAGCAGCAACGGGATGCCCGGGGATGGGGGAGGGGGTACCGGGACCGCAGGCCAGAACGCAGCTCCCAAGGCTCCGGCCTGCAAACATGCACAAAAGGGAAAAAAGGGGGGCCGGCACAAGAAACTACAGGAGTGATGGACAAAAATTATAGCTATGAGATATTTATAATAAATAAAAATGGAAATGGAGAAGAGAGGAAGGGAAAAGGAGAGGAGAAGAAGGGTGAGAGGCACCGCCCAGCGGATCATGTCGGTGCCCCCCTGCAGCATAAGCCTATAGCAGCATATCTACCGCAAAGCTATATTTGAGACTAACTATTATAGTCTTGTTCTATAGCTGCAACTATGACTACTGACTCTAACACACTAAAGTTTACACTACCTAGATATTTAGCAACACCAGCTAGAGGTTTACTAAACACTAACTATAGGCTTTACTAAACAGAAAGGTTTTAAGTTTAGTTTTAAAGGTGGAGGTGGTGTCAGCCTCCTTAACCCAGATTGGAAGTTGGTTCCATAGTAATGGTGTCTGATAGCAGAACGCCCGCCCTCCAAATCTACATTTGGATACTCTAGGAACTAAGAGTAAACCTGCACTCTGGGAGCGGAGAGCTCTGCCAGGAACATAAGGCACTATCAAATCTTGGAAATACTGCGGAGCTAAGCAGTTTTGGGCTTTATATGCAAGTAATAAAATTTTAATTTGAATTCTGAATTTTACAGGTAGCCAATGGAGCGACGCTAACACTGGAGAGACGTGGTCTCTCCTGCTGATTCCTGTCAGTACTCGTGCTGCTGCATTCTGGATCAGCTGGAGCCTATTCAGCAAATTACTTGGACATCCTGATAACAACACATTACAGTAATCCAGTCTAGAAGATACAAACGCATGAACTAGTTTTTCTGCATCACTCTGCGAGAGGATTTTCCTAATCTTTGCAGTATTACAGAGATGGAAAAACGCTATTTTACAAACCTGATTAACATATGGTTTAAACGACAAATCCTGATCGAAAACAACACCAAGGTTTCTCACAGTTGCACTGGAAGCCATCGCAACACCATCTAATCCCTTCCTAAGATGCTCTGGACCAAGAATGATAACCTCTGTTTTATCTGAATTTAGAAGCAAGACATTTCTGGACATCCAGTCCTTGATGTCCCTAAGACATGCCTGAAGTTTAACTAACGGTTCTGTTTCATCCGGCTTCATAGACAAATAGAGCTGCGTATCATCAGCATAGCAATGAAAGTGTATGCCGTGATTCTGGATTATACTTCCCAAGGGCTGCATGTATAAACTGAACAAGATTGGCCCTAGCACTGAACCCTGCGGAACACCATAGCAGACCCTTGACTGTTCGTAAGAAACCTCATGTACATGAACAAACTGGAACCTGTCAGATAGATACGATTTAAACCGACGTAGAGCTGTCCCTTTAATCCCAACAACATGCTCTAACCTGTGCAGTAAAATGCCATGATCAACAGTGTCAAAAGCAGCACTGAGGTCCAGTAGAACCAGTATGGACACTAATCCCTTATCTGAGGTCCAGTAGAACCACTATGGACACTAATCCCTTATCTGAGGTCCAGTAGAACCAATATGGACACTAATCCCTTATCTGAGGCCATAAGGAGGTCATTCGTGACTGGAACCAGTGCTGTCTCTGTGCTATGATGCATTCTGAACCCTGACTGAAAGACTTCAAACAGATCATTTCTATACAAATAGTCACATAACTGGCTTGAAACTGCCTTTTCCAGAATTTTAGATACAAATGGAAGGTTGGAAATTGGCCTATAATTAGCTAAGGTGTCTGGGTCAAGAGAAGTTTAGGGATAGGTTGATTTGGTCTAGTATTGTCGTACCAATTAGATAATTTTTTTTTGAATAGTCAAGTCGGGATGGGGTCTAACATACACGTGGTTGATTTAGCTCTATTGACGAGTGAGGTCAGCTCAGGGAGGTCTATAGGATCAAAACAGTCTAGAGTCAAGTCAGAGCCTAGGGAAGTCGCTAAAGCTGAAGAAACACCTACAACTGGCTGGTTGATTTCTTCTCTAATTCTCGTGATTTTACTGTTAAAGAAGCTCATAAAGTCTTCACTACTGAGAGCTGCAGGAATGCACGGCTCAACAGAGTTGTGACTCTTTGTCAGCCTGGCTACAGTGCTGAACAGAAAACGTGGGTTACTTTTGTTATCCTCTATCAACGTTGAATAACAAGCTGTCCTGGCTTTGTGAATGGCTTTTTTTATATACTATTAGAATATCTTTCCATTCACGATAGGAGTCCACAGACTTACACGAGTACCACTTCCTTTCCATTTTACGCACGTTTTGTTTCAACATGCGGATATCTGAATTATACCAGGGAGTTAAGCTCCTGTGGCTAGAAACCCTCCTTTTCAAAGGAGCAACTTCATCTAAAGCTGAATGCAAGAAATCAGCAGTGTTACTAACAAGAAAATCAACATCAGAGGTAGAACCCAGGTCACTGGCCTCTACTGCTTCGCTATTTTCCACTGTCGTAAGATGAGCAATGGCCTCCTTAAATTTAGCAATAGCTTCATCAGACAAATCTGCTAAAATAATACCTCCTATTTTGCACTTCAACATCAACAATATTAAATTCAAACGTTATTAAATAGTGGTCGGATAAAAGGGAGTTTACAGGTGACACCAACAGACCATCAGTTTCAACACCGTAGGTGAGAACAAGATCGAGAGTATGACCAAAACAGTGCGTCGGTTTGTCCACTTTTTGTGAGATACCCATTGATTCTAGAAGAGAATTGAAAGCTAATTTAAGATTATCGCTTTCAACATCCATATGAATATTAAAATCACCCACTATGATGAATTTATCTGTACTGATTAATAATCCAGAAAGGAAATCTGAAAATTAAGACAGAAACTCTAGATAAGCACCAGCAGGGGGCCGGTACACTACCACTAACACAACTGGCTTCTCTGATTTCCAGCTCGGAAATTTCAGACTAAGCGTGAGGCTTTCAAATGTATTATAATTGCACTTAGGTAAAATTTTTGTTTGGAGACTGGAATTATAAATTGCTGCGACTCCTCCGCCTCGGCCCGTGTTTCTAGGAATGTGATGATTAAAGTAACCGGGCGGAGTCGATTCATTCAAACTAACATACTCTTCCTCCTGTAACCATGTTTCTGTTAAGCAGAAAATATCACTCCTGCTTTCTGTAATTATATCATTTACTAACAGAGATTTGGAGCTTAACGATCGTATATTTAGTAGTCCGCATCTAATTTTTCGGTCTCT
The DNA here is from genome assembly GCF_033807715.1 of Cololabis saira. Classification (NCBI taxonomy): domain Eukaryota; kingdom Metazoa; phylum Chordata; class Actinopteri; order Beloniformes; family Belonidae; genus Cololabis; species Cololabis saira. The sequence continues at coordinate 48,214,309 of NC_084591.1, read as the reverse complement.
TATTGGTACCAAATGTGCATTGGATTTAATTTTTACAAGGTTATTTTGGTTAAAGCCTCTATAACGCCGCACCTGGTGAACTTTTGGAGGGCGGGGAACGGCAACCACTTCTATTTTGCAAGGCACCTGGTTAGAGTTGCCAATTACATCATGTAATCCTCTAGTTTTAGAGTCGCCAATTACATAATGCAATCCTACAGTTTTATTGGCAGGCGTTGGTCCTCGAGAAGTAGCAGAGAAGTGTCTTAAACTGCAGCTCTGCATCCTGGCCTGGACCCTGCGTTGTCAGGGGGGGGGGGGGGGGGGGGGGGGGGGGGGGTTTAATAAAACAGGCCAAATTACTAGAGACAAGAGCAGCACCAACCCGGGTGGGATGAATGCCGTCTCTTCTAATGCCGTCTCTTCCGCTGCTGCACATTGGTGCAGCAGCGGTAGAAGTTCCCCAGCACGTCTGAGGAGAGGTGGTGTTTCCTCAGAGCCCTGAAGAAGAAGAGGCTCTGGTGAGCCTTCCTGACCAGGGGCCGGATTCACCAATATGTTCTTTAAAAAAAAAATCTTCTTAAGTGTAATTTTTTTCTTAAGTTCAGTCTTAAGAAGCTGGTCACAGCCACAGCGTTGATGTGGATGGATGGATGGGTGGATGGGGGGATGGGTGGATGGGAGGATGGGAGGATGGGTGGATGGGAGGATGGGTGGATGGGAGGATGGGTGGATGAGTGGATGGGTGGATGGGGGGATGGGTGGATGGATGGATGGATATACAGAAGGGTTAATGAGACACAGGTGCAGATGATCAGGGCAGATGGAAACAGGAAAGTCAAAACCAGAACTCAAACACAAAGACACGGCCTTCAAAATAAAACTGGAAGTTCCAAACCCTGACAAATTTTCTCTTGTCCAAGTTTACAAAGAAACCGATGTATTTGTAAACATCTGCTTTTAACGTGACTATGTCAATTCAATTCAATTCAATTCAATTCAATTCAATTCAATTCAGTTCAATTCAATTCAATGCAATTCAATTTTATTTATATGGCATCTATTACAACAAAAGTTGTCTCTCCCTCCACCATGTTCCTATCAAGGACCATTCTGAAAAAACCCACCGAAGAGCTCAGAACCTACCTGTCTCCTGGATCCTCTCCATTCAATTCAATTCAATTCAATTCAATTCAATTCAATTCAATTCAATTCAATTCAATTCAATTCAATTCAATTCAATTCAATTCAATTCAATTCAATTCAATTCAATTTTATTTATATAGCGTCTATTACAACAGAAGTTGTCACTAGGATCTTTCCAGAGACCCAGAACATGAACCCCCACGCAATTATTACATAAACAATGGCAGGTAAAACCTCCCCTAGTGGGACCCTCCTGCTGAAGACCAGATGGACAGAGCAGGAAAAGAGAAAACAGACAGAGAGAATGAAGAACAGAGAAAAGAGAGACACAGATGTGATGGCTAACTGGTGCAATACAGGGATGACTATGTAAACAGATGTAGAAGCAGCAGTGGGGTGATCAGAGGGGGGACTGCAGGCAGGTGGAAGCAGCAGTGGGATGTTCAGAGGGGGGACTGCAGGCAGGTGGAAGCAGCAGTGGGATGATCAGAGGGGGGGGCTGCAGGCAGGTGGAAGCAGCAGTGGGATGATCAGAGGGGGGACTGCAGGCAGGTGGAAGCAGCAGTGGGATGATCAAAGGGGGGGACTGCAGGCAGGTGGAAGCAGCAGTGGGATGATCAGAGGGGGGACTGCAGGCAGGTGGAAGCAGCAGTGGGATGATCAGAGGGGGGACTGCAGGCAGGTGGAAGCAGCAGTGAGATGATCAGAGGGGGGACTGCAGGCAGGTGGAGGCAGCAGTGGGATGATCAGAAGGGGGGCTGCAGGCAGGTGGAAGCAGCAGTGGGATGATCAGAGGGGGGACTGCAGGTCAGTATGCAGCTCCTGAAGCTCCGGCCTGCAAACATGCACAAAAGAGAAAAAGAGGGGGCACTTCGACTTTTATCCTTGTCAACACAAACAACCTGGAGAATATGAACATGAAACCAAATTCAATCTTCTATGACATCATAGTCAGCATGTGGTGGAAGAAGAAAGTGTTCTCAGCACATTGAATACTCTCATATAATTTGACCTTGTTTTTTTTTAACCCTCTGGTTACATCTATGATGTTAATTCATCATAATTAACACTTCAATATTATATTTTTCCATGTCAGTAAACATGGAAAAGTATAATATTACCACCATAACTAATTCAAACATCTACAAAAAACGTTTCTTTCTTTTTTCCAGAGCATTCTAGAGCATGTTTGATGAACCTGACAGATCCTATGTAACAAATAAAACCGGTCACATGTTCAGCTCAGGTCCACTGATAGAGGCATGCTTTTTTTCCCTCAGCAATCAGACACCTCATTAAAAGAACATTGGCTTAATTAACTCATCAGAATAAAACCTGCATTGTGTCTAGCTCTACCTAAAAACCAAGGAAACGTCATTGTAAAAGCTGCGGATTAGACCGCAGGAAAGAGTTTGTAGAATTTTGTGAAATAACCAGAAATGCAACATTCACATCACCAAACAAAGAAGAGAGCTGTGAGCTATTTCCAATAAAACAAAGTGCACAGATGTTCATCTGTGCACACCTACATGTTCTTTTCTAAGGAAGAGCACAAAGGCTTCAGTCTGATGTGGCCATGAAACACAGTGTGGGAAGAGGGCTAACTGGAGGTGTCAGGATATGATTTGCACTGTTCAGTCTGTAGCTTTGAAAAACGCAGTTAGGAAAGGAAGCATCAAAGGAAGGCAGGGATGGGCTTGAAAAAAACGGGGCCGCTGGGGAGCAGTGTCAACGAAGCGAGAGGCAGAAACATAAACAATGAGTGCAGTGATTTCATAACCCTTGTGCTGTCTTTGGGTCAAGGAAGGAGGAAGAGAAGAAGGGAGGAAAGAAGGAAGGAAGGAAGAAAAGAAGGAAAGAAGGAAGGAAGGAAGGAAGGAAGGAAGGAAGGAAGGAAGGAAGGAAGGAAGGAAGGAAGGAAGGAAGGAAGGAAGGAAGGAAGGAAGGAAGGAAGGGAGAAAACAAGGAAAGAAGGAAGGTAGGTAGGAAGGAAGGAAGGAAGGAAGGAAGGAAGGAAGGAAGGAAGGAAGGAAGGAAGGAAGGAAGGAAGGAAGGAAGGAAGGAAGGAAGGAAGGAAGTGAGAAAAGAGGAAGGGAAGAAGGAAGGAGAGAACAGGAGGAAAGAAGGAAGGGAAAAAATAAGGAAGGAAGGAAGGAAGGAAGGAAGGAAGGAAGGAAGGAAGGAAGGAAGGAAGGAAGGAAGGAAAGAAGGAAGGAAGGAAAGAAGGAAGGAAGGAAGGAAGGAAGGAAGGAAGGAAGGGAGAAAAGAGGAAGGGAAGAAGGAAGGAGAGATCAGGAGGAAAGAAGGAAGGAAGGAAGGAAGGAAGGAAGGAAGGAAGGAAGGAAGGAAGGAAGGAAGGAAGGAAGGAAGGAAGGAAGGAAGGAAGGAAGGAAGGAAGGAAGGAAGGAAGGAAGGAAGGAAGGAAGGGAGAAAAGAGGAAGGGAAGAAGGAAGGAGAGATCAGGAGGAAGGAAGGAAGGAAGGAAGGAAGGAAGGAAGGAAGGAAGGAAGGAAGGAAGGAAGGAAGGAAGGAAGGAAGGAAGGAAGGAAGGAAGGAAGGAAGGAAGGAAGGAAGGAAGGAAGGAAGGAAGGAAGAATTAGGTCATTTTGACCTGAAGACAGCACAAGGGTTAATAAACTTGATAGAAAAGACAAGTGATGACAACAAGACCCGGACAGGAGGCGGTCGGGCCGATGTCAAATGCCACCGACTCGCTACTCAGGAATATATTGTAGTTCAACGGAAAAACAATGGACAAAATCCTGTTGCTGGTGAACGGAGGTTTCCAATCTGTTTTCAACTCATTCTTCCACAAGCTTCCACGGTTTAAACAGCTCTCCTTGTGAAGTGAGCTGAAACTTTTCCATCCAGCTGGGAAGGTTTCTATGAACTTCCACTATGAAAGGTAAAGGTTAAAAGATCAAAACTCCAGAGTTCAGGCTGAAAACATATTACAATGTATGACAATCAACGACCAGCGGTGTCTTGACCACAGCGGTCAGAGAGACGGCGACCGCATGGTCAAGTATTTCATACTTTTGTCACCCGACATGAGGCCTGTACTCGTTGAACCTGCTGGTACATCTGCTTTGTTAATCTGATGCCAAACTGGAAGTGCAGAAAATTGCATTTCCTCAACTAACCACTGGGGGCTGGCTCCAAAAGCCTGTCAGTCAGTGCATTAACATGGGAAGTTTAATTCCTCATTAAGTTAGAAATTAAAGTTAAATCCGATTTAAAATGAGTAAAAATTACCATGTAAACACCTAATTCCCAATGAAAATGTCCATTCCGAATTAAACTTAATTCCGAAGTAAGTGGCTGGTTTATTCCGATTTTAAATCCGAGTAGAATAATTCCGTGATCATGTATACACTCATTAGGGCCCGAGCACTTACAGTGCGAAGGCCCTATTGTATCTGTAGGAATTCTTCTTCTTCTTCTTCTTCTTCTTCTTATTGTTCTGACGAAATTAGGGCCTTTTTTCCCCCTAAACCTGCCCAAAAAGTCACCAAATGTTGCATGCAAGCCAGGCCTGGTGAAAAATGTGATATGTAATAGTTTGCATTAATGGGCGTGGCCTAACGGCTCAACAGCGCCCCCTAGAAAACTTTGTGCCTCAAGCGCCACAATACGGTTTTACGTACATGCACGGAAATCGGTACACACCTGTATCATGTCGATCTTTTTAAAGGTGTTTAAACAACTATTTAACACGCGCCGTCTCCTTTCACTTCCGGGTGAAGCCCCAGAGAAAATTCTCCAGCTGCTCAGACTGCAATATCCGATGTCTCCGTATACATGGCGTTAACATTCCGACTCTGAACGAATTATCTAGGTGTTGCTATCCGATCATTAAATGTCCGATATTGGTCCGAAATAGGTCCGAAGTAGATCGGTTGAGGTGTTTACATGCAGTTTAAAGGTCCGAACGATGTCTTATACAATCAGAAATCCCATTGAACTGCTGCATGTCTATAGAGGATAAAACTAAATCACCATCATTCTCACACATAAATACATAGAAATGAAATCAAATAAAACACCTTCATAAACAATACAAGCCTGAAATGACCTTATGACCTTTATTGTGAAAGGGTTTACACTACCTGTAATTCTATTCAAACTTCATTCTTTTCATTCCAAATGTCAAATCATAATTCATTACATTTTAAAAGATATTGTTTCAAATGAATCTTAAACCAATCTTTGCTCCCTACATGAGAAATATGAACTGGTATAGAGTTCCAGCCAACCATGGCTCTGTATCAAACCTGTTCTCACCCTCGGTAGGATGAACCTCCTTTCTGATGTCTTTCTTGTACTGTAACCATGGTGATAAAATGATAGGTATAATCTGTCATACAGTTGTTTCGGAGATCGTGTCACCAGTCTATTCCTCAGAAAATTTAACAAAGTATAAGTAGATCTTTGTCTTATAGATAACCAGTCTAGATTCCTATGAATGCTGGACACATTAGATTACCAAGAGAGATTAGAGAGTAAGGAACTAAACTCCACGGCTGCGGTCCTGTCAAAGCAGCAGCGAGTCCATGTAACATCTAATTAGCTGCTCAGAGGAAACTGACAATCACATTATTTATAGAAAACAAATAACAGGGATGTGTATAGTTTTACAGCTGCAACAGCACTTTTTGTCCATCTGAGTCCATGTATCATAAAAAAGCGTTTGCACTGCAGCTGCAGCCTGTGCTTGTTATCAGATTGCCGCACGTATCGTCTATGTTCCCGTCCACTCCTGTTTTCCTCCTGTGACTGATTTAATGAGTGCAGCAACTTTAAACGGATTTTGGGAAAATGTCAAAAGCTTTGCTTTGAGAAAACAGAGCTGTTTGTGCAGCCTGGTCTCTCATGTACTTTAGCTCTGGCATGGAAACAGTGATCAGGGAGACATCGTGTCTGTTTTCACAAGCTTCCATTTCATTTTCTTTCTTTAGAAACAGTAACTTTTCAATACGGAAGAGTATCAGGGCCAGGCAGGAGAAAAAATATTTGAGAGGGGAAGATTGTTTTTTATTGTGCACTTCGAGAAAAAAGTCTAAATGTCGAGAAAAAAGTCTAAATGTCGAGATTAATGTTGAAGTACAATTTCAAGAATAAAGTCGAAATTTCGTGAATAAAGTCGAAATTTCGAGAATAAAGTTGAAATATATTTTGGCTTTTTTCTTGAAATTGTACTTCAACATTAATCTTGACATTTCGACTTTTTACTTGACATTTCGACTTTTTTCTCGAAGTGCATAATGCCGAGAGCGCCCCCTGCAGGTTTGGAGCACTTCCGGTTGTAGTGACCGGTTATGAAGCGTTTTTCTTTTGAAAATGGTTATTGTTTTATGTCGTTTTGTGTTTTGCATCGTTTCTCTATTTGCAGCGCGTTTGGTGATGCTGCATTTGTCTTTGTTTTTTGCAGCACGTTTTTTCATTTGCACCACGTTCCTCTTTTTGTACCTCGTTTTGAGTTTGTGAATTTGAATCGTTTCTGTACTTGAAGCTGTTTTCTTTAACTGAGACGCATTAGGCCGTTGCAGTGCGTTTGGCCCTTGTTTGCCAGCGTATATAATAATAATTATATATATAACACCAACCAAAAACAAATCTGACACTGTTAGTGCACAATTGTACAAGAACACAGTCCTTGAGAGGTAATTATGGCGGTGAAGTGAAGTACCTGCTCTTCACAGCAACGCTCACGTCACTCACACCCTCCTGCAGTGCATGCTGGGTAATCACAGAGCGATGTGTAGCCTCTGTTTGAATGATCGGGGGGGGGGGGGGGGGGGGCTGGTGTAATGTGTAAAAAGGACTACTGTCCGTGTGCACTCGTATCACTTCTGCTCTGTTTCATCTGCACGTGTTTCACTGCACATTTGTGTCCCGTGTTGTTAACCCTTGTGCTGTCTTCGCGTCGAGGAAGGAGGAAGAGAAGAAGGGAGGAAAGGAGGAGGGAAGGAAGAATGAAAAGAAGGAAAGAAGGAGGGAAGGAAGGGAGGAAGGAAGGAAGGAAGGAAGGAAGGAAGGAAGGAAGGAAGGAAGGAAGGAAGGAAGGAAGGAAGGAAGGAAGGAAGGAAGGAAGGAAGGAAGGAAGGAAGGAAGGAAGGAAGGAAGGAAGGGAGAACAGAGGAAGGGAAGAAGGAAGAAGAGAGCAGGAGGAAAGAAGGATTGAAGGGAAAAAAGAAGGAAGAAAAGAAGGAAGGAAGGAAGGAAGGAAGGAAGGAAGGAAGGAAGGAAGGAAGGAAGGAAGGAAGGAAGGAAGGAAGGAAGGAAGGAAGGAAGGAAGGAAGGAAGGAAGGAAGGAAGGAAGGAAGGGAGAAAAGAGGAAGGGAAGAAGGAAGAAGAGAGCAGGAGGAAAGAAGGATTTAAGGGAAAAAAGAAGGAAGAAAAGAAGGAAGGAAGGAAGGAAGGAAGGAAGGAAGGAAGGAAGGAAGGAAGGAAGGAAGGAAGGAAGGAAGGAAGGAAGGAAGGAAGGAAGGAAGGAAGGAAGGAAGGAAGGAAGGAAGGAAGAAAAGAGGAAGGGAAGAAGGAAGAAGAGAGAAAGAGGAAAAAAGGAAGGAAGGGAAAAAAGAAGGAAGGACCCAAAGACAGTACAAGGGTTAAATCACAAAACCTTTTCACGTCCTCTATCTTGCCACTCCCATGTTGGTCTTTTTCATCTCATCAAACATTTTTAAAAGAAATTAAACACAGGTTTAAGGAAAAATCAATAAAAATCAATTTTTACAATTGTTTTGTTTTCTTACATTTTCAATCGGACGTGGAGTTTAAATCATTTGTAATGATTTCTGTATTGATTTCCACCATTTTGTTTGTCTAATGTATCTCTTCCGAACACTTCACTAAAATCTCTGCACATTATAATGTTCATCCGTTTTACAGTAACGCGATGTTGTCATTAAAAAAAAGGTGGATCTTATGTAAGTGCACTTTTGTACTGAAGCCTCTTAGAAGCTCAGTGTCATACAATATTCAGTTTGTTGTTTTTCTCATTTGACTGGGCCTCTTCTTTCCATCGCTGCTCATCTTAACTGGGATTCCACTTATCTGGGTCTAATGCCTTTAGTCATCTTTACTCCCAGAAAATGTTTTCTGAATATCAGGATTATCTTCTGTCCTGTTTTCAAGAAAAAGGGCCATTTCATGAGTGTCATATTCAGGTCAAAACGTGAGACTTTAACCACATTTTGTGCTCCTTTAAATTCTATTTCTGTTGTTGTTTTATCCATGGTGACGAGTCACTGGTCTGTAAGCTACAGCGCAGTGATGAGGAACGTTTTCCTCAAGTTTTATAACATCCTTCCAGGGTTATACTAAATTATTTAACGGCTCTCTCTCAAGCTGTCTAAAGCGAAAGCTGAAGCTGTTTCTTTTTGTGAGTCATCTGATTCTTCATGTTTGTGATGAGGATCCTCCTCACAGCCTCACTGCAGCTTTTCCGGCTTTGGATTTATTAGTTCAATGTGAAAATGATGCGTCTTTTTTTCTTTTTATTGCTGGGGCTGCTAAAGAGAAGCTGGCTTTGTCCTCAAATTCAACAACATCAAATTGAAAAATAATAATAAACATAATTAAAGCTGCAAGCAGCGATGAACGGGCCCTCGCACTCATGGCCACCACCCCCCATAAGCATATCAGAAATGACACCACCCACGACTTTCTATGTCAAACCATTCAAAAGTTATGGCAGAAAATAGGGACTATGAAATATAAACCAATCAGAAGAAGGGGCGGGGCTAATTTGCACCAATTATGGTCAAGGACTCAAAACAATGTCCGATGACACCACTCACAAGTCTTTATGTCAAACCATTCAAAAGTTATGCCAGAAAATAGGGACTATGAAATATTGACCAATCAGAAGAAGGGGCGGGGCTAATTCAGGCCAATGAAGCTCAAGGACTCAATACCGATTCCGGTGACACCACCCGTGACGCTCTATGTCAAACCATTCAAAAGTTGTAGCAGAAAATACGAACGACCAATCAGAAGAAGGGGCGGGGCTAATTTTCACCAATTATGGTAAAAGACCAAATACCGAGTCCGGTGACAACACCCACGACTCTTTATGTCAAACCATTCAAAAGTTATGGTAAAGAAAAGTTTTCTAGGGGGCTCTGTGGATCCATTTTGCCACGCCCATTAATGCAAACCATATCAAATGTATCACCAGGCCTGGCTTGCATGCAAAATTTGGTGACTTTTGGGGAACTATCAAATATGGACCAATCAGATGAAGGGAGAGCGCGTGTTTTGGCGTCTAGCATCGCCACGGTAACACTTTTGAAAGAGAAAAGTAATGCGCGTAGTCGCAAGATGGAGACGCACATTTTGATGTATAACACGCCTGGGTGCACGTTACGGTTCGGGCCGTATTAACTGCCGAAAGAATGGCATAAATTGCGCCAAAATGACGAAATTAATTCAAAATGTTCAAAATGGCCGACTTCCTGTTTGGTTTCGGCCATGGCGCCACGAGACTTTTCTTTAAGTTGCGACATGATACAGGTGTGTACCGATTTTCGTTCATGTACGTCAAACCGTATCATGGGGCTTGAGGCGCAAAGTTTTTTCTGTCTGAACCAATCAGATGAAGGGTGGGCGCGCTTTTTGGCGTCTAGCGTGGCCACGGTAACGCTTTTGAAAGAGAAAAGTAATGCGTGGTGTCGCAGGATGGAGACGCACATTTTGATGTATAACACACTTGGGGGCACGTTACGGTTCGGGCCGTATTAACTGCCGAAGGAATGGCATAAATTTCGCCAAAATGACACGATTAATTCAAAATGGCCGACTTCCTGTTTGGTTTCGGACATGGCTCCAAGAGACTTTTCTTTAAGTTGCGACATGATACAGGTGTGTACCGATTTTCGTGCATGTACGTCAAACCGTATTGTGGGGCTTGAGGCACAAAGTTTTCTAGGGGGCGCTGTTGAGCCATTTTGCCACGCCCATTAATGCAAACCATTAAATATCAAATTTATCACCAGGCCTGGCTTGGTGAAAAATTTGATGACTTTTTGGGCACGTTTAGGGGGAAAAAAGGCCCTCCTTTCGTCAGAATAAGAAAGAAAGAAAGAAAGAAAGAAAGAAAGAAAGAAAGAAAGAAAGAAAGAAAGAAAGAAAGAAAGAAAGAAAGAAAGAAAGAAAGAAAGAAAGAAAGAAAGAAAGAAAGAAAGAAAGAAAGAATAACAATTCCTACAGATACAATAGGGCCTTCTCACTGTAAGTGCTCGGCCCTCGCACTCACGGCCACCGCCTCCTATAAGCATATCAGAAATGACACCACCCACGACTTCCTATGTCAAACCATTCAAAAGTTATAGCAGAAAAAAGGGACAACCAATCAGAAGAAGGGGCGGGGCTAATTAAGGCCAATGAAGGTCAAGGACTCCATACAGAATCTGATGACACCACCCACGACTCTCTATGTCAAACCATTCAAAAGTTATAGCAGAAAAAAGGGACAACCAATCAGAAGAAGGGGCGGGGCTAATTCAGGCCAATGAAGCTCAAGGACTCCATACCGAGTCTCATGACACCACTCACGACGCTTTATGTCAAACCATTCAAAAGTTATGGCAGAGAAAAGTATTCTAGGGGGCGCTGTTGAGCCGTTAGGCCACGCCCATTAATGCAAACCATGAAATATCAAATGTATCGCCAGGCCTGGCTTGCATGCAAAATTTGGTGACTTTTGGAGAACTATCAAATATGGACCAATCAGATGAAGGGGAGGCGCGCTTTTTGGCATCTAGCGTCGCCACGGTAACACTTTTGAAAGAGAAAAGTAATGCGCCTAGACGCACATTTTGAGGTATAACACACCTGGGTGCACGTTACGGTTCGGGCCGTATTAATTGCCGAAGGAATGGCATAAATTGCGCCAAAATTACACAATTAATTCAAAATGGCTGACTTCCTGTTCGGTTTCGGTCATGGCGCCAAGAGACTTTTCTTTAAGTTGCAACATGATACAGGTGTGTACCGATTTTCGTGCATGTACGTCAAACCGTATTGTGGGGCTTGAGGCACAAAGTTTTCCGGGGGGCGCTGTTGAGCCGTTAGGCCACGCCCATTAATGCAAACCATGAAATATCAAATTTATCGCCAGGCCTGCCTTGCATGCAAAATTTGGTGACTTTTGGGGAACTATCAAATATGGACCAATCAGATGAAGGGGGGCGCGCTTTTTGGCATCTAGCGTCGCCACGGTAACACTTTTGAAAGAGAAAAGTAATGCACGTAGTCGCATGATAGAGACGCACATTTTGATGTATAACACACCTGGGTGCACGTTACGGTTCGGGCCGTATTAATTCTCGAAGGAATGGCTCATATTGCTCCAAAATGATGCGATTAATTCAGAATGTTCAAAATGGCCGACTTCCTGTTCGGTTTCGGCCATGGCGCCAAGAGAATTTTCTTTAAGTTGCGACATGATACATGTGTGTACCGATTTTCGTTCATGTACGTCAAACCGTATTATGGGGCTTGAGGCGCAAAGTTTTTTCTGTCTGAACCAACCAGATGAAGGGTGGGCGCGCTTTTTGGCGTCAAGCGTCGCCACGGTAACGCTTTTGAAAGAGAAAAGTAATGCGTGTTGTCGCAGGATGGAGACGCACATTTTGATGTATAACACACTTGGGGGCACGTTACGGTTCGGGCCGTATTAACTGCCAAAGGAATGGCATAAATTGCGCCAAAGTGACACGATTAATTCCAAATGGCCGACATCCTGTTCGGTTTCGGCCATGTCGCCAAGAGACTTTTCTTTAAGTTGTGTACTGATACAGGTGTGTAGCGATTTTCGTGCATATACGTCAAACCGTATTGTGGGGCTTGAGGCACAAAGTTTTCCGGGGGGCGCTGTTGAGCCATTTTGCCACGCCCATTAATGTAAACCATTAAATATCAAATTTTTCGCCAGGCCTGACTTGTATGCAAAATTTGCTGACTTTTTGGGAACGTTTAGGGAGGCAAAAAGGCCCTCCTTTCGTCAGAAGAAAGAAAGAAAGAAAAAAGAAAAATTCCTACAGATACAATAGGGCCTTCGCACTGAAGGTGCTCGGGCCCTAATTAGTAGAAAACGATATAGAAATCCAACAAATCCATTATTCCTTCAGTTAAAATTGTTGAAATTTCATGAATTAGTAGACTATAGTATTCTGCAAATTATGTTTAAAGCTCATAAAAAAACTTTACCAATCAACATTCAGAAAAGATTTGAAAAAAAGAGAAAGCAAGTATAACTTAAAAGGAACAGAGATTTTTAAAAAACCAAGATTCAGGACTAAATTGATGGAACGTTGTGTTTCTGTGAAAGGAATCAGTTTATGGAACAATCTGAATCAAGAAAACAAAGAATCCAAATCAAACATTACATTCAAAAGAACAATTAAAGCTTATATGTTAAGTAAATATAATGAAATATGTTAGTTAAGCTTGATTGACATACCCATAGACCAATAGACATTCTCGTTATTTTTCTTCTGATGAAAGGAGGGCCTTTTTTCCCCCTAAACGTGCCCCAAAAGTCACCAAATTTTGCACGCAAGCCAGGCCTGGTGATAAATGTGATATTTCATGCAGTTTGCATTAATGGGCGTGGCCTAATGGCTCAACAGCGCCCCCTAGAAAACTTTGTGCCTCAATAATAATGACTTGGATTTATATAACACCCTTCTAGGCACCCAGAGCGCTTTACAGAAATCATTATTCATCCATACACATTCTCTCTGGTGGTGGTAAGCTACATATTGTAGCCACAGCTGCCCTGGGGCAGACTGACGGAAGCGTGGCTGCCATATCGCGCCAAACGGCCCCTCCGACCACCACCAACATTCATACACACTCAAAGCCCCACAATACGGTTTGACGTACATGAACGAAAATGGCTACACACCTGTATCATGTCGCAACTTAAAGAAGAGTCTCTTTTGAATTAATTTCGTCATTTTGGCGCAATTTATGCCATTCCTTCGGCAGTTAATACGGCCCGAACCGTAACGTGCACCCAGGTGTGTTATACATCAAAATGTGCGTCTCCATCCTGCGACTACGCGCATTACTTTTCTCTTTCAAAAGCGTTACTGTGGCAACGCTAGACGCCGCCTTCATCTGATTGGTCCATATTCAGAGGTGTCAAGTAACGAAGTACAAATACTTCGTTACCTTACTTAAGTAGAAATTTTGGTTATCTATACTTCACTGGAGTAATTATTTTTCAGACGACTTTTTACTTTTACTCCTTACATTTTCACGCAATTATCTGTACTTTTTACTCCTTACATTTTATTTCATTTCGGCCTTTAAAAAAAAGCTATCCAGTTAAATTGTGCCATCCGGGTTGAGTGAATTCGGTTGTGATTGGATGAGAAGTATAAACATAATACCATTCCGACACCCTATTGGTTTATACGCGACCCATTGCACGTGCACATGACACAAATCACGTCGCGCTCCAGCAGCGCTGGTCACGTTAGTCTGAAGATGTCCGTGGCAGAGACGCAAGAGAACTCGTCGGGAGAAATGTCGCAACCAAGCACCAGCGAGGAGATTGGTAGCCAGGCCCAGGAAGACCAACCAACTGTTGTACATCCCTGGCCGTACCTGGAGGAATTGTTCCAAATGGTTGGATGCAAAAACAACTCATTTAGAATGCGCTGCAAGCTCTGCGCACCGAAGTACCACGAGCTAATGGCTTTCAAAAACTTGCCGTCTAATTTGAAAAAGCATATTGAGGTAAGATGAAACTAAAATGTCTTATTATCAGTGGGTTATGGGCAAAATACTGTAGTAACGTTAACCTAGTGACGTAGGCCTACTCATGGTAAATTTGCAGTGTTTGCTATGGGGAGGTAATGTTAAATTACCTAATTATCTAATTAACTAGCTGACGTTAACTAGCTACATGCTAAGACATGCCATCAAGTTTCCAAGTTCGTTTGGTGGGCATGGTGAGATTTGAAATTCGACTTTTTAGCCAAGTGTTATCTGAGCTTATATTATTGCTATATGCAATATTTTTAAGTTAATTATGCAAAGCTATAATCTGCAGCTGGTTGATAAAGCATGTAACGTTAAGGATAGGCATGGTCCTCTCTGCGTATGAGTGCACGCGCCTGTGTTAATTAGTTTAGTTAGTTTCAATTTATTGTCCTTTCGGAAATTCTTTTTGCATCTGTGGCAGTCAGAATACATACAGTCATGGAAAAAATGATTAGACCACCCTTAGACCACTTCTTCTATTCTTGTTCATTTTAATGCCTGGTACAACTAAAGGTACATTTGTTTGGACAAACAATGATAATCACAAAAATAGCTCATAAGAGTTTTATTTAAGAGCTGATATCTAGCCATTTCCCATGGTTTTCTTGATAATAACCTAAATCACTTAAGTTTTTACATCAATAGCTATAGCACTGTACTGCCAAATACTGTGCTTTTCTGCATTCAATGTTTTCTTTTCTGTCTGTTTTAGTCACATGATACACTTTAGTGGTACCAGGCATTAAAATGAACAAGAAACTGAAGAAAAAAGGGTGGTCTAATAATTTTTTCCATGACTCTAGAACCGACATAAAACAATATAGTGCAATACAGTACAATACATTGAAAACAATTATGACATGACATAGTAGAATCCTTGTTCCCAAAGTGCTTCACACCAAACCTAGTGGAAAATTATTACATTAATATTTTATCTATAATTTATTTAGCAGAGCTATACTAGAGGGTATGAAAGATGGGGCAGACTAGCGTTATATGGGTCTTCCTTGTAAAGAGGTATTAGGCCCAACTAGCACCTATCAGCCTCTCAGTTTAAAATGAATTAATGTCGGACTATCTCATCAATAATGCCACTTTTCAGATATGCCAGCTGTTTGTAGTCCTAATTCCTAAAACAGCTTTAAGTGGCAATATTCTGGTCTGCTCAACATAATTTCATAGACCAGTGAAACAGTAGACCCTAATTTGTAGTCTGACCTTCATTCATGAACTTCACACAGGGCATTTAATACAGTAGAAGTCCCAGATGTCTGAGCTTGTGGTTTGAGAGAAATATTATGAATCTCAATCTGTGCCTGTGCATTTATTTTCTCCACAGAGAAGAATCAACTGAAGGTTCTTTGGCCCCACCCTCTCAACAAACCAAGCTGTGGGAGACTCAAAGAGTGTCGCAAACAAGTGTGGATAAAGCAGTCCTCAAATTTGTTGTCCAAGGCTTGCCCATCACACATCGTTCAGCAACAGGGCTTCATTGATCTTGTGCAACATCTTCAGCCAAATACGAATGTCATGACACACAATACTGTTGTAAACAAAATCACAAACGCCTCTGCTAAAATGAAAACAAACCTGAAAGCTGCCCTTAGTGAAATTGAGTTCATCGCAACAACAACTGACTGCTGGACGGCACACCGTCGCGGTTTCATTGGTGTCACTGCACACTGGTTTAACCCCCAGACCATGCAGAGGTCCTGTGCTGCCCTGGCATGCAAACACCTTAAAGGGTCACATACATTTTCTGCTCTGGCTGGTGCCCTAAATGATATTCACACAGAATATCAGAGAGAAGATCGTTCGCACTACCACTGACAACGGATCAAACTTCCTGAAAGCCTTCAGAGTTTATGGGCAGACTGAAGAGAACAATAATCCTGAACCGGTAGGAGAGGGTGATGGAGGAGAGCATGACGGTGGCCAAAATGATGACGATGAAGAAGAGGAAAGCATTGAGGGTGTTGAATTTGTTGATACCGGAGACCTGTTGGACGAAGATGATTACTTGGAATACCAGCTGCCCAAGCACCATCGCTGCGCCTGCCACCTCCTCAATTTAGTGTCCGCAGTTGATGCTTCAAAAGCAGAGGTCAACCCATTGTACAAGCGTGTGTCAAGGTCCACATTTGCCAAATGCTCCAGCCTGTGGAACAAAAGTTGAAGATCAACCATTGCATGTGAAGTATTTGAAGACCATTGCAAACTCCAACTTGTAAGGCCTGTTGCTACAAGGTGGAATTCACTGTTCTCAGCAGTAGAAAGAATAGTGCGAATAACAAAAGAACAAGGTGAAGGAGCCCTTGCAGCTGTCTGCAGTGAACTAGATACACCTAAGTAAGTGTCTGCTTTTCTGCCTTTCAGTTGATGAAGTGATTATAGATTAAGTCACAGTTTTATACTCTGAATGTCGTAGAACATATGCCAATATGCAGTCTCCGTATTTACTATGGATGTGATTTGAACACAGCTACATTTCTAAAAGTCTCAGATGATAATATGTTTCCTTTTTAATGATCAGTTCCTCCAGTTGAAGGTGCTACATCAAGTAGGCTAAATGTTCCATATTGTTTTTTTCCTTCTTTGTACAGGTTTACTCCAGTGGAACTTGCATTTCTTGCAGAGTATGCGAAGACAATGAGCCCAGTTGCAAAGGCACTTGATGTTCTCCAGGGAGAAACCAGTGTGCAGATGGGATGGTTGGTCCCCACCATAACTCTCCTAAGGACCAAGCTCCAGCACCTTCAAGTCTCCTCCAAGTTCTGTGAGCCTTTGATCGCTGCACTTGTTTCAGGCCTTGAAAAACGCTTCGGAGAGATGCTTGCAGATCCAGAGCTGATAGCCGCAGCCATTCTAGTTCCATAATTTAAGACCTGCTGGACAAGTGACGAAAATATCCTCAAACTTGGTAAGTGTCTCAGTTCTCACCTTCCCCTCAATTACGTGTCATTTTTATGGAGACAGTGAAATTAGTTTGAAAATGACTGGTTTCAATGATTTAAACACACACACACACACACACACACACACACACACACACACACACACACACACACACACACACACACACACACACACACACACGCACACACACACCAATATCCAGTACACTATTACAATACTGTCATATAATCTAAATATAAATTATCCAAAATGTTTTTATTCCACAGGTCTTGACTATATCAGAAGCCACTTGGACTGTCAGGCCGAGAATCCCGTCAGCGAAGGCTCCCACTCCTCTGAGGAAGAGGACTTCTTTTCCTCCTTGAAGAAGACCAGCCCTGTTGAAAGGACCCAGCAGTTGGATGCGTACCTGGGCTGCCCCGGAGACACGGTAGAGCTACTCAAGTCCTTCCCAGCTGTGTGCCAGCTATCACTGAAGCTTAATACGGCACTCCCTGCCTCAGCAGCATGTGAAAGACTGTCTAGTGTTGCAGGGCTGATCTTCAGGCCAAGAAGAGCCTGCATTGGCTCAAAGAACTTTGAGAACCAGTTGCTTTTGCGGCTGAACCAAGCCTATTGGTAACTCTTTGTTAAATATTCTGTGCTTGACTGATGCAGATCTGATGTATAAAGTGTTTGTTAAATCGACGGATCGATCCTCCCTTTTACTTTCTGATCTTTTTATATTTTTTTATATTTATTAACTTAAAAAGTGACAAAAACAAAAATGGGAGAGGGAAAAAAAGTTATTAATACCAGTGTGGTGTTTGTTTACAGTCGTTTCATTTCCATATGTAACTAACTTGGATGTACATTTTAATAAAAGTTAGGATAAATGATAACATGCCTCAGAAGTTTGACTTTTTGCACCATTACAATACTTATAGGCAACTAGTCATCATATCTCCTGCTCTCTGAAACACATGTTAATGCTCAATAGTACACATATATGCTTCTTTAATATATTTACATTATACTAAGATGCATTCATTTTCAATGGCTTTTGTCCTTAATGGCTTTTTTCACCCTTACATTACTTTTACTTTTATACTTTAAGTAGTTTTGAAACCAGTACTTTTATACTTTTACTTGAGTAAAAAACTTGAGTTGATACTTCAACTTCTACAGGAGTATTTTTAAACTCTAGTATCTATACTTCTTTTTTTTTTCTTTTTTTTAAATATTTTTATCCCGGTGTTTTTCCCATTATATCACCCAGTGCTCCTATCTAAGTAACAGTCCTGTGCATTTCCATCCTCTACCAACCCCGGGAGGGCCCTGCACTGAGCTCAGGTCTCCTCCTTAACCTGAGGAGTGAGCAGGCCGCATCTTTTCACCAGACAGGGTGAGGATTCTCCAGCCGGACGTAGCGTGTGGAAGGATCACGTTATTCTGGCTGGATCCTCCCCACCCCATCTGTTCCCCGGTTGGCCAGAGGGGGCAGTATAGCCCAGGACTGTGTGCCTGTTTTTGTGAGGGTAGAGAACATTAGCTACCCAGGAGAACACGGGGAGAACATGCAAACTCCACACAGAAAGATCCTTTCACCAACCCCACCCAGGGTGTGGTGGTGAAGTCATGGGGGAACTAACACGCACTTCAGCACCCACAGCGTCCCCGGCGGGAATCGAACCCAGGACCTTCTTGCTGTGAGACGGCTGCACTACCTGCTGCACCACCGTGCCCCGTTAGTATCTATACTTCTACTTGAATAATGAAGGTGAATACTTTTGACACCTCTGATGACAGCTACTAAGTTTTTATAAATTAAATCCTTGTCATTTATAAAAACTGCAAACACGACCACAGCTAATAATTATTCAGAGCGCTTACATTTTTTATGCTAAATATTATTTATGATTCTCACGAAGAAGAAATGTTTTCCAGTAACTAGCTGCCAGAAAAGGAGATTAGTGAATTAATCTAAACTAGAACTCCATTTAGCAGAATATTAAAGCTTTAATATTCTGCTAAATGGAGTTCTAGTTTCCTCAGTTTTCATTTTCTCAGCCAGTGAATCTCCTTCAAGTCTGAGGCAACAGTTCTTACACTCTTCTACAAAGTCTTGCATCACACCGTTGCTGCTGCGTGTGTGTGTGTGTGTGTGTGTGTGTGTGTGTGTGTGTGTGTGTGTGTGTGTGTGTGTGTGTGTGTGTGTCTGTGTGTGTGTGTGTGTGTGTGTGTGTTGTGTAACAGTAACCACAGCCCGGGTTTCTCAAGAGGGTTCACGATTGACAGAAAAGGGAAGCAGGAGGAGAGAAAGCTGCACTCATGTTTTTCTAAGCTCACTGAAAATAAACATATACCGTACAGTAAATCATTTTCCAATTGCTCAATTTTGACAAAAATGTCATAATTGACTTTCTGGTAATTCACTCCTTCTCATCTTGACTGAATTTATGTCCGTCTGTCAGAATCACACTGCACCAACTTGAATACTCACTAACATCAAACCATAATATATCATGCTACTCATTTATTTCAAACAAATCCATCATAAAGAGGTTTAAAAAAATATATTTTTCCATATAATGCAGGAGAAGAATGTGTGTTTGTCAGATACAATTTAATTTACTCTTTACAAGCTTTTATCTATGAATTTGTGCCTTCTAGTGATAATGTGTTACAGCAGTCTTTTTCATTCAAAAGATATTGGACTATAACGTATCGGCCAATCGGAAGAAAGGGTGGGTCTAATTTGCACCAATGAGGGTCAAGGACTCGATACTGAGTAATATGACACCACCCATGACTCTGTATGTCAAACCATTCAAAAGATATTGGACTATAACGTATCGGCCAATCAGAAGAAGGGGCGGGGCTAATTTGCACCAATGAGGGTCAAGGACTCGATACTGAGTAATATGACACCACCCATGACTCTGTATGTCAAACCATTCAAAAGATATTGGACTTTAACGTATCGGCCAATCAGAAGAAGGGGCGGGGCTAATTTGCACCAATGAAAGTCAAGGACTCGAGACTGAGTAATATGACATGACCCATGACTCTGTATGTCAAACCATTCAAAAAATATTGGACTATAATGTATCGGCCAATCAGAAGAAGGGGAGGGGCTAATTTGCACCAATGAAGGTCAAGGACTCGAGACTGAGTAATATGACATCACCCATGACTCTCTATGTCAAACCATTCAAAAGATATTGGACTTTAACGTATCGGCCAATCAGAAGAAGGGGCGGGGCTAATTTGTATATATAATATACAAATGTAAATATTTATATTTATAATAATAATAATATACATATATATCCCATGAACCTGTTCCCAGCAGGACTGGGGATCATGTAAGGTCAAAAGGTCAGGGTTCAGATTTCTCCATTTTCCAGGTTATATTACATGAAGTCTGTAATGACTGGGTCATGTGACCAGGTCTGGGTCAGTCTAATCAGTACAGCTGAGCTCTGGTTGCTAGGGGCAACAAGAACCTGATACAGAGGGAGCGGGAATGACTCAGCTGGATTTCCGGTTGTGACAAACCTGAAATCACTCCACTTTGGGGTCAAACCGTAGCTCTTAGCAGAAAAATGAAAACATCGTGAGAAACGGAGAACCCAGAACATTCTGTAAATGTTATTTTCATACAGATATTCCTTAAAATGTGTTAGTAACGGCAATTCGAAAACAAAAGTGAGATTTTTTTGAAGAAAAGTTTTTTTAACATTAGAGTCAATGGAGACAGAGGCAGGAATTGGCGTGTCTGTTGGCCCCCCCGTTTAAATTTTGTGCACACCACGCCTGTCAAAGTCACATTATTTGAATCTCAACATCTATGTCTACATTCTGACCAAAAATTATCTTTCTAGCTTTTACGGTTTGCCCGTGAGCTCGAGTTACAAATAAAATTTATGTTCATTTTTTTAATCTTTCCTCACTCTGATCAATTAGAACCGCACTGAAGATTTGACAAAAAAGTGATTTCCAGTCCTCGCTTGAGGGCTCATATCTTGAAAAGTGTACATTTTAGGAAAAAACAGTTTCGGGTTTGGAGAGAGAAGAGAAGTTTTCCTCCGTTTTGAAGTTTGAATTGACGTTTCTACGTGCAAGTATGAGAAAGATACGTGACTCAGAAAAAAGGTGAATTTGGAGTTTTTCCAACCTCCTCCCATCCCCAGTGTTACATTCTGCCCCATTCACTTACATGGGAAAATCTCCCCATTAGTTTGGAAATGTGTTAGTTTGCGAAGCTCAATGGAGGAGGAGTGCCACGTGGCGCAGCCGTGGCACTAATAAGACAAATAGAAGAAGATGCCAAAAAAGAAAAAGAGGCTAGCTGTCCCAGACGATAACTTAGCTAAGGATTTCCAACCCTGGCTACCAGATGTATCTCTTATATTCAGTACTCGAGTTGTGAAAAGAAATCAGCGGGGATGGTGGATTTTATCATATGGGGACAGATAATTTGTGCTGATTACAAATAATATAATATATTACAAATAATAGCAGTGACCAAAACACCTGCAGAAATACTGCAGGAATGACATAGCAGCAGTTAAATGCAGCCTTCTGTAAGCTTTAAATATCCACTGGGCTTACATCAAATACATCAAACACAACAATAAAAAACACTTTTCTGAACTTATCAATATGATTCTGTCAATATGACAATTTTCACCTGTTTCAAGTAGATTTTCACTTGAAATAAGTAGAAAAATCTGCCAGTGGGTGTGTGGCAGGGTGGAGGAGCTGCAGCCACTCAGGTTGATTGGGGCACAGGTGGCCCCAATCAACCTCTCCACTCTGCCTGCCTTCATAAGGCGGGGCTGCAGAGCAGCAAGGGTTCTCTCGTCTGCTGCTGGAGCTGCTGAGCTGTCTGGTGCTGTGTTTGTGCACGTGTGGTAAAAAAACAGTTCTGCACTGAAACTCCGTGTCCTCTCTGTCCTGTCGGTCGGGCCCCGTAGCACTAGCCTTGCTACACTGGCGCCCAATGTGGGGCCCGACGGGATGGAGAAGGGAGGCACGGAGCGGGCCCTGGAGGCACTGGCCCGAGCAATGGCCGACCTGGCAGCCGTGCTTCAGGGCCAGGGTGAGCAGCAGCTCACAGCGCTGGAAGCGCTGCTGGCGCCGCAGCTGGCGCCGCAGCCGGCAGGCCGGGAGGCAGAGGCTGCGGGACCAGCGGAGCGACCCACTCCAGCGCCACGTCTGAGGTTCGCCACGGCGGCCCCGGAGGATGCGGTCCCTGAGGATGCGGTCCCTGAGGATGCGGTCCCTGAGGATGCGGTCCCTGAGGATGCGGTCCCTGAGGATGCGGCCCCTGAGGATGCGGTCCCTGAGGATGTGGTCCCGGAGGATGCGGTCCCGGAGGATGCGGTCCCGGAGGATGCGGTCCCGGAGGATGCGGTCCCGGAGGATGCGGTCCCGGAGGCGTCGGAGGCTGAGACTGAGGTCGGCGAGGCGGAGACAGACCAGCTGCTGGAGCAGTGCTGCATCGGGGAGGAGACGGACCAGCGGCCGGAGCAGTGCTGCGTCGGGGAGGGGGTGGTCCTGGACACACACCGGCCACGGATGCCGTCTGGCCCGTGGCCACCCTGGGCCCGGTCCCGAGAGCGGCGTTCTCGGCGGTTACGCCGAGGGCGACCTCCCGACCGGGCTCTGTGGTCGGCCCGTCGCCGAGGACGACCTCCCGACCGGCCCCAGCGGTCGGCCGAACCGGGAAGGCCCGGAGGCGCAGTCTGCGGTTCCTGGCTTCCTCTCCCGCTCCGAGGGGGGCGGGGGGGAGTTGGCTCGGCCGGATGGACCCCGGCCTGAGGTTGGCGATGGGGGTGTGTGGCAGGGTGGAGGAGCTGCAGCCACTCAGGTTGATTGGGGCACAGGTGGCCCCAATCAACCTCTCCACTCTGCCTGCCTTCATAAGGCGGGGCTGCAGAGCAGCAAGGGTTCTCTCGTCTGCTGCTGGAGCTGCTGAGCTGTCTGGTGCTGTGTTTGTGCACGTGTGGTAAATAAAACAGTTCTGCACTGAAACTCCGTGTCCTCTCTGTCCTGTCGGCCGGGCCATAGAGGCGTGGTGTCGTAGAATTGTCAAATTGGGTTAATTCACCATTCGAATGGTTGCAGATTACTTTTGCAGTGCTGTATTTCACCGGGTCTCTGTATGTTTTGATCGTATAGAAATGTGATTCTTGCCATTGTGAGTATGACATGTGTATGATTGGCGTGAAACATATCAATATTTTTTCTTTATTTTGTCTGTCGTAAAATCACGTACTGATGATTGACAGCTTCATCAGGTTGGGTTTCGTCCCGTAAAATGAGCACCGCTGTATTTTTAGATACAGTAGAAGGGCGTGTTCATGAACCTACTGTCAAATGCATGTCAGTGACATTTTACACAGAAAGGGGTGTATGGAGAAGAAACAAACCTGTTGAGCAATTCTTTTAGAAAAAGAGGAACTCTGAGTGCACACTAGATGTGATCAGTGTGGAGAGGGTTTTGTGACAATGAGTTATTGTTTAGATATATAGGTTCACCAGGAACTACTGTTTTACGTTGCAGGAGAGTTGCTGCACGGACAGTTTTGTGTGTGAGACAACCGAGCATGAAAGGCCAGGACTGTTATGTGATTAACCGTTTTGTCACTGGACCGTTATGTTATTAACTTGTGTGTTGTTACTTTAATAAAACAATAACCCACTTGGGTTGAAATAAGAAAATTATGTAGTCCTTGACTAAGGTAGGAGACAGAATTTAACAGGTTTTGCCACACCAAGTAATCTAAGGTGACGGCGGGGGGATCTGAGGGACATAGAGATAACCGACCCTAGAGGATCATTAAGTCAAACCTCCTGCCAGGTGCAATTCTCAGAAATGGGAGAACCACTTAGTTCCCCATCTGAGGAGAAGTCAGGACACTGGCGAGAAACAAGAAGAAGAGGATGATGACAACGAGACCCCTAACCCTGTTGACATCCAACGCAAATTTTAATTGACATGCAAAACAATGCTCCACAAAGAGAGAAAGACATTTGGCTAAATGAAGGTGCTACTGTAACTCTAGAAAGGCCTCTGTGTGGTGCGAAGCAAACCGGTGCTCCCAAGGGATTTGTTCCCCCTGGTGGCTGGGTTGAGCCATTGGAGTTCCATGTCTCAACAGGAGGGAGGCAGGGTATGGTACATCACCAGGACTAAATACCTACTTTTAAATTTTTTTTTGTAGGAGCTGTCTAATATGTTGCAGATACAACACGTAAGGCAATATGAGACCTAAAAGAGGTCAGTGTCCCCAAGGGACCTATCCATTTGAAGTTATCCATTTGGATTTCATTGAGCTGTCCAGAAGTGGACAATAGTCCCCAAGGGACCTATCCATTTGAAGTTATCCATTTGGATTTCATTGAGTTGTCCAGAAGTGGACAATACTTGGAATGAACTAATGGCACTGTTAAGCTAAGGCGCAGGAAAACCATGGAAGAAACTGGAAAACCATGACCTGAATGCCGGCCATTAGTCGAAATGTACATAAGAATCGTCACACCCTTTGGGTGGTGCATGGTCGCCCGTTCCAACTCCCTCTATTGGAGGGAGAACCATGGCAAGAGAAAACCGAAGAGGAAGATCCACTCTCGATGTGGATGAGTAAATTGTTTGCTGGAAAAATGTTCAAAGTTCTTGTGAGCTGCTGCTTTCTTCTCTCTCTCTCCTATGCAGGAACTGCTGAAACTGGGTGACCAGATCCTGATTTGAGTGGTGAAAGGTCATCTCCCCGTCGGGACGGTCCCTTTTGTTGTCCAGATCACGACACCGACAGCAGTAAAGGCTGCTGAACGATTTGCGTGGGTTCACCAGTCACAGTGAAATCTAGTAGAAAACTTTCCAGACCCTGAGTAGGCCGGAAGTGGGACGGTATCAAAACCCTTGTCTGCTGAAGAAGTCATCTGACGCCTACTCACCAGCCACGGGCCTGAAGAAGATGACTAGCCCAAACTGACTGGCTGCAACAAGCTGGAGAGGAGTCCGAGAGAAGGAAGAAACTTTTCCACTAATGAGTCGTGCGGACATGTTAGGAATTGTTCCTCAAACTCTTTACTTACATACGTAATATTACCAAAGCTATAGCCGAATTACGTCAGTTGGCCAAAGTTGTGTCAGAAGACAGACGCTCAGCAGGTACCACCTTTTGGTCCTGGCTGACCTCAGGCCACTGGACTGACATAATGACTAAAATTATGATTCCGTTCATACTGTTCTGTGTTTTCACTACCTGTATCATTCTGTGTCTCCGTGCAATGGTCCAAAGGACCATTGCAAACTTCCTTAGTCCAGTATTCTGAGGTCTATTTACCAACAACTCCAACGAACTCTAACTGATGACAAGGATGTCTATGATGACACTGGAACGTAAACTGTTTCATTTTGTTTATGCTCATATCCTAAGCCTAATGGGCGGATATTAGTTGAAGTTTCAAAAGAACAACAGGAGGGAATTGTAAGGTTAACTAAAGGTTAGCTCGACGCATCTGTCCAAGACTTCCCGTTCCTCTTTAACTGACAATGTCATGATTTATCTTTTAACTAAAGGTGTCTGTTTCACAATGTGTGACCTTTTTAACCTTGATGTCTGTTTTCCTCCGTCTGATTCCTGTTTTCTTCCAATTGTCCACTGTCTATTCACTGTTGACTGTCCTTATATGGTCTTTTCCTGTCAAGTTTCTCAATAAAAGCATCATGCAGGAGGAGGACCTTGGGGAAGCTCAGGAGTTCTCAATGAGGGCCACGTTTCCCTGCAACTCCTCTGCTCTCCCCCCTTCTGCAGAAGTGCGTTAAAAAATAATTTCCAACAGTCTCTGTGTCTTTCCTCGTTAGGAATTTATGTAAATGTTGATTTGGGACCCAACAGTGGGACAAGATTTTTTTGCTTGTAATAAGAAGATAAATCTTGTCCCACTGGCAGATTTTCCTACTTATTTCAAGTGAAAATGTACTTGAAACAGGTGAAAATTGGCAAATAAGTTATTTTTCTGTTTTTTTTCTAAATGTTGAAATAGCAGTAAAACCACATTCATTGATGAAATGACATAAAGGATGGAAAGGAGGGATGGCAGTTTTACAGGGGGGATGATTTGGACCGTTTTTATTTCAGGGGGGATGATTTGGACCGTTTTTATTTCAGGGGGGGATGCCATCCCCCCTCATCCCCCCTCAACTCCAGTACTGCTTATATTGGAGAAACACCTAACAGGGCAAATAACAGCCTTTTTGCCCACCATTTTCTTGCTCTTATAAACATTAACAGTTTAAGCTCTAAATATTTTTTTCATGGATAAAACCGTAACAGTTATGGGTACAACATTTGGGACTTGCAACACGAAGATGACAACATACGGGTTGTGTTTTTACCACATTCACAAGCACAGTCACCAGTTAATGCTTCATGTGTATTTATGAGCTTGTAGATGAGCGTGTAGATTTCTGGAAAGGGGTTCCGGTTCACGAGCTGTTCCCAAACACGTTTTCTGATTGATGGTAGGATTGTTTAAAACGTGTCCACAGTGAGCAGTGGGCTCCCGTGTTCAGCTAGAACAGGGCTCGGCAACTGAGCCACGTTGGACCAAAAACACAAAAAACAAATATGTCTGGAGTAGGAATGGGTGATATTTTACCGTTTACCGTCAAAAAAATTCCCCACGGTAAGAATTTGTCATCTCTTCCCGTTGATGACGTTTTTGTGTAAAGCTGATTTACACAAAGGAAGGAAGGAAGGAAGGAAGGAAGGAAGGAAGGAAGGAAGGAAGGAAGGAAGGAAGGAAGGAAGGAAGGAAGGAAGGAAGGAAGGAAGGAAGGAAGGAAGGGAAGAAGGAAGGAAGGGAAGAAGGAAGGAAGGAAGGAAGGAAGGAAGGGAAGAAGGAAGGAAGGAAGGAAGGAAGGAAGGAAGGAAGGAAGGAAGGAAGGAAGGGAAGAAGGAAGGAAGGAAGGGAAGAAGGAAGGAAGGAAGGAAGGAAGGAAGGAAGGAAGGAAGGAAGGAAGGAAGGAAGGAAGGAAGGAAGGAAGGAAGGAAGGAAGGAAGGAAAGGAAGGAAGGAAGGAAGGAAGGAGCTGTAGGGAAGGAAGGAAGGAAATGAGCCAGAAAGAAAGAGGGAGAAAAGAGGAAGGGAAGAAGGAAGGAGAGAGCAGGAGGAAAGAAGGAAGGAAGGAAGGAAGGAAGGAAGGAAGGGAGGAAGGGAGGGAGAAAAGAGGAAGGGAAGAAGGAAGGAGAGAACAGGAGGAAAAAAGGAAGGGAAAAAAGAAGGAAGGAAGGAAAAAAGATATGAGCCTGAAAGAAAGAAAGAAAGAAAGAAAGAAAGAAAGAAAGAAAGAAAGAAAGAAAGAAAGAAAGAAAGAAAGAAAGAAAGAAAGAAAGAAAGAAAGAAAGAAAGAAAGAAAGAAAGGATAGATAAATTCCCGTTGATGAGGTTTTTGTGTAACAAACATGGAGGATCTGAGTCATTACAGTTTTGCAGTACAGGTGTAACTCATTTAATCGTTTTTTATTAATTCAATTTAATTGTTGTAGTTTAGTAGTATTTAGTATCTTTTAGAGCAGTGATTTGGGGGCTCCAAAGACTGAATGTGGTGATAGATTTATAGTTACAAAGGTGTCATTGAATTGGTATTTCTTTTATCCCTAGCTTGCACCCATCAGGGATGTCGGGGAGAACCGGGTACAGCTCCGTCCACAGACGCCCAACCCGGGGCCGGATGTCACAGTAGATTAAAAACCCTCCGTTCAGCAATACCTGCTGAGAAAGCCCGGAAAATGTATGGCATCAAAATCTGGTTGCAGCATTCGACACAAAAATCAGCCACTATAAGGAATCCATAAATTTACACAGGCCAAACTACAAGTGGCATCCCTGAAAAAGAGATCAAGGAACGCCTGTTCGCACTTTTGTTAAAATGGAATTATGGTTGTTATTATTGTTTTTTCTTTTGTCATACTCGTAATCTATTTCTGTTATTGTAAACTTGTAATTTTGTTTATTTGTTTGTTTATGTATTTTTGAGCACATTGAGTCAATGCTTGTAATGTGAAATGTGCTTTATAAATAAAATTGACTTGACTTGACTTCACGTTTGCTTGAGAAACGGACATTTAGGCTTCAGAACGTCACATTATGAGACAGAAACGTCACCAGCGTCATGTGCTCGACTTGTGTTTACAATTAGTTTGGCCACCGTCAATATTTTCCTGTATTTTACCTGTTTTATATTCTAATAATGGTAAATGTTCATACGTGAGATTATAGTGTTAATAGCTGAATGAGTCAAACAGTGTTAGTATGTTTGCGGGCTACAGTAGTTTTTCAAACCATTGCTGCTCCAGTTCAAAGTCCACACACAGTCCAATGCTTTATCATCAACAATGACTTCTGCGTCGTATGGGGATCCCGTTTGTTGCATAACTACTACTACTACTACTACTACTACTACTACTACTACTACTACTACTCTTCTTTATGCTGATAATCAATGCGAAGTCCGAACAAGCAACATTGAGCCTGTCCATCAAGCGCTGTAGGCCTTCTGTGGAATGGGACACTATTGCAGCATCATCAGCAAAGAGTAGTTCACGTACTAACACTTTGTGGACTTTCGATTTGGCACGAAGTCTGGCAAGGTTATACAGTTTTCCGTCAGTTCTTGTATGAAGGTAGATACTGTCCGAAACCTCGCAATCACCGAAGGCGTGATGCAAGAGAACTGAGAAAAATATGCCAAACAAAGCAGGTGCAAGCACGCAGCCTTGCTTAACTCCTGTTTTATATTCAAAAGTCACACTTAAAAGTAACTCCACTTCTCTGTCACTCCAAACCAAAGACTCTCGTTCATCTTGGAAGTAACTGGAAGTTACTCGTGTCATTTGTTGATGTTTTTTTCCAGGATTCTGATTGGCTAGCATGACTTTATCTTCTCGTTACACTGCCCCCTGTAGGTTTGGCTGCTCATAGCACCTTAACAGCGTATTTTTGCGGGTTTGTGTAAATTATGGTATTTTTTAAAAGGTAGTGGGGGAAATATCTGTGTTTTGATTTTTGGATCCTGCATTGCAGCGTTTTTAGTTTAAATAAATCATCATTTTGGGAACTCCTGCCTTCTGTGTCCTCACATACCACTTCCTGAAAAATTCAGACATTGGAACATGAGGGTGATGTAGCCTGACTTGCTTTTGGAGCGAGCCTGGAGCAGCCAGGGGCGCCTCCAAATATCTTTTCATAGGTTGGGCCACTTAAATTCTTGGGGTGGACGCCAAAACTAAAAGCCATCATTACAGGATTTTACTCTACTGTTGTAGTATACAGGCTCAGAAATACTTAAAGAAACGCCTACTGATATATTTAGGTTTATTGTGTTAGATTTAATGTTACTAATGGTCTAATGTGCATAGACCAGGGGTCGGCAACCCGCGGCTCTTCAGCGCTAGTGCTAGTGCCCTAGTGCCCTAGTGCACAAGTCTTTCCCTGACCCTGCACCCCAACCTGGGACTTGCTGATTGGGCCGGAGCTTCGGGAGCTGCGTGCTGGCCTGCGGTCCCCACCCCTGGTCATCCCGTTGCTGCTTCCACCTGCCTGCTGTGCTGTTGCCGTCCCTGACCCACCAGTCTGGCCCTCGGCAGGAGGGTCCCCCCTTATGAGCCTGTTCCTGCTCAAGGTTTCTTCCCTCCTAAAGGGGAGTTTTTCTTGCCACTGTTTGGCTTAAGGTTTTTCTCCCACTAGGGGAGTTTTTACCTGCCATTGTTTATGTAATAACTGCTCGGGTGTCATGTTCTGGGTATGGGTCTCTGGAAAGCGTCTAGAGACAACTCTGTTGTATTAGATGCTATATAAATAAAATTGAATTGAATTGAATTGAATTGAAAATTGAATAGTGGCTCCTGGAGCTTTTTCAAAAATGTTTGACCTTTTTTTCCTTTTTTTTCCCTTTTTTCTATTTTTTTCTTCTTTTTCCCTTTTTTCTATTTTTTTCTTCTTTTTTTTCTCTTTTTTTCTTTTTTTCCTTTTTTTCTTTTTTTCTTCCTTTTTCCTTTCCTTTTTTAATCTCGATATTTTGCCTTTTTTGTCTAAATTTTGACTTTTTTCTCAACATTTCGACTTTTTTCTCAAACTTTTGAGTTTTTTCTCGTCATTTCGACTTTTTTCTTGACATATCGACTTTTGTCTCAAAATTGTACTTCAACATTAATCTTGACATTTCGACTTTTTTCTCGACATTTCGACTTTTTTCTCAACATTTCGACTTTTTTCTCAAGATTGTACTTCAACATTAATCTCAACATTTCGACTTTTTGCTCGTCATTTTGACTTTTGTTTCAAGATTGTACTTCAACATTAATCTTGACATTTCGACTTTTTTCTCGACATTTCGACTTTTTTCTCAACATTTCGACTTTTTTCTCAAGATTGTACTTCAACATTAATCTCGAGATTTCGACTTTTTTCTCGACATTTTGACTTTTTTCTCGAAGTGCATAATGAAAAAAAAAATCTTCCCCCGGTTATAACTAATATAGAAACAATGCAGCATGTGTTGCCTTCATTCTAAGGCTTATACAAGACTTTTCATTTTTTTGCAGCTCCAGACATATTTGTCTTTTGTGTTTTTGGTCCATTATGGCTCTTTCAACATTTTGGGTTGCCGACCCCTGGCGCAGACTAATAGTACTACTGTGAATTATGGCAGATCAAGAGCGGCTTCCTGGGCCTGGATGGCTGTGCATTTGGCCCAAATGATTAAGGATGAAACTCATAACTGACGATAGAATCTATGTGACTGGCAAGTGTTTTATTTATTTATTTATTTTTTATTGAGGCCAGTGGGGTGTCCAGCAGGGGGGGGTGTCCCCCCCCCCCCCGGTGGCGCCCCTGGGAGCAGCCGGTCGAGGACCTGTAATTAAATGCCGGTTCTCAACTAGCCTAACAAACCTCTATTTGATTTTCTGATTAATGTGTAGGCTGGGCTTTTTAGACCACGTGGAGCGAGTATTTCTGAGCGTTTGATGATTCATGAGATCATCTTCAAACAACCTATCAACTTATTAGTCACCAATACTTGTCCGGTCTCCTCTGCCAACTCACTAGTTCCTACCAGGGCTGGGGATCCATTCAAAGATCAAGAATCGATTCGATTCCGATTCTTAAGATTCAGAATTGATTATCAAGATTTGATCCGATTCAATTCCATTCCGATATTGATTTGGGTTAGTGTTATTAAAACTGTTTTCAGCTGTTGCATAAATTACTGTATATGACTGTAGTTCTGCAATATATTAATACTAGTATTATATTGAGATTCAACAGCAAGTATTGCAGCTAATGATGCTGTAAGGACCAATCAGCTCCCAGAATGCTGATAGAACTGCAAACAGAAACATAGTGTAGAATTACCAAACAGATCCAGGGAGGAAACAGAGATGGATGAAATTGTTTTTATTTTTTCCCACATTCTGTTTTAATTTTTACCATTTTCTGTCTTTTTCGGTTTTTAATTTTTGAGCATTTGGTTTTTAGCATTTTATGCAAATGTAACCCCAAGACAGTATATAAAGTAATGAAATATAGACAATTTATGCAATTATAACTGAAACTTTAATGTTTTCATACCTTTAAACATATTTAAAGGCAAAAACATGGCACAAGTTATTCTTGTTGTCCAACAAAACATTCCAAACAAAAAATAATAGTTGTAATCTAAAAAAAATCTGAAAAAAATGTATCTTTAGACATACGAATCGTTTTTCAGGAATTCATATGAGAATCGATTTAGAATCGGAAAATCGATTTTTTTCAACACAGGCCTAGAAACTACTAAGGGCCCTTGAGCCTGCACAAACTGCCCTGCACAAACTGCCCTGCACAAAAACTGCCCTGCAGAAACTGCCCTGCAGAAGCAGAAGCTGCCCTGCACAAACTGCCCTGCAGAAGCAGAAGCTGCCCTGCATGCGCCACCAGGCTGCGCCACTGGGGCGCATGCATGCGCTTCCTCCACATCTGCCTCTGCTGCTCTGACGTCAGCAGCCTGCAAGCTGACTGGACGAATGAAGGAGCGGAGCGGAGCCCCGACCTAGAGCGAGCAGAGAGAGCCCCTTCCCGGAGCGATCAGAGCCCCCTACCGGACCCGAGCCCTGAGCCCCGAGCCCCGGAGCCCCGCGGAGCCGCACCAAGCCCCCCCAGCCAGGAGCACCGGTCCGCCGAGCGATGCCCGCGCTGCGCGCCGCCGCCCAGTAACCGGGGACGAGCAGGGAAAGGAAAGCAGGAAGGGACGCGGAGAGAGCAGCGGCCACGGAACACAAACACCCCCCCCCCCGGGCCCCCCCTGAGAACCACCCAGCTGGTTCTGCAGACGTGGATCACAGCGAGCCAGCGGATCTCTGATCGGAACGCGTCTTTGCGCACAGAGGGATCTGCTCCAAAAAGGCGCAGGACGCACGGATTTACAAGGATTTGGAGAAAAGAAAACCTGCTTTGATTTGATTCCACGCACAAGTGGAAATTATTATTGCGTTTTTTTTTCTTTCTTTCTTGCGTGGATCCCGGTTCCCCCCGTCACACCATCAAGCTGTGTTCTCTAACCATGGGATGTACTCTGAGCGCGGAGGAGAGGGCGGCTCTGGACCGGAGCAAAGCCATCGAGAAGAACCTGAAGGAGGACGGGATGACGGCGGCCAAGGATGTCAAGCTGCTGCTGCTCGGTAAGAACCCGCCGTGGGGGCCCCAGGGGGCCCCAGGGGCCCCAGCGGCCGCGGCGGGGGCCCCAGGGGCCGCGGCGGGGGCCCCTGGGGCCGCTGCCCCCCCCCCGCACCAGGGTGGAGGGGGCCCCCGCAACGAGACGCCCTGGGCGGGGAGGGGACGAAAAATGGATGAGAAATGGGATGGAAATCAACCTGCCCGAATAAGAAGGTGTGGCTGGTCTCTGTGGAGGGATCCTGCAAAAAAAAAAAAAAAATCCTGCAGAAAAACATGGCAGTTCTGCTGCAACAAGAGAAGAGGCCCCCCCGAATAAAGTGCTCGCTCTTGAGGTTCAAAATGTATTACTATTATATCAGGGAAATCAATATTTGTGTTGAAAGATCCTGGTGTTCGTTTGTCTGGTGCACCAGAAGAAAACCAGGGAACAGAATCAAATGTTAATACAAGCTTTTATTATATTATATCATGCACAATGTTTTTCCAGCCGGAGGTTCATTTTTCTCAAACCACAAAGGCAGCAGAGAAATGCAAACTGTTGTCATCAATCCAGTCATATTTATACTGAAAAAGGGAGGTGTTTCGTACGTTATAGGAGCCGATGTTGAACCTTATCTGGGAGGAAACTGCAGGGAAAGAAACTTAAACATGTCACACTTTCAGCCATACATTTTCTATCTCTAATCCGACATGCCAACCCAGCAAAGATCTACGACGACCAAAACCCAGAGAGAAACAGGAGGGGATTCATCAATCTTAAACATCCGCTCCTCTTCACCGTCCTCACCTAAATAACTCAGATAATCAGTCTGCTCAGCAACCATCAGTCTACAATCTTATAGAAAAAAACCCTCATACTTTTAACAATTTCATAAAATCCTAACAGTGTCCAAATATATTTGTCCAACAAAAGACGGAGGGAAGGCGTTAAATAAAAAAAGGCTGCAGGAAGAAAGGTTGAAGCCACTTTCTCCATCCTTTTTATCTCCACCCCCCCACTGCTGCAGAGCTTCATGTAGGATTTGAAGAGGCTTTCTGTCCTTCTTCCTCCCACCTCCTCCTCTTCCTCCCCTCCTGTCTCTCACATATACACACCAACAAACACTCACGCATACATCCTGTTTACATGCTCTTCTTGTGTCTTCCCCCCAGGGGCCGGAGAGTCAGGGAAGAGCACCATCGTCAAACAGATGAAGTAAGTCTCACAATAATCACCGTAAAGAGTGTCCTTCTCCCTTCTCTCACTCTTTCTCTTTCCTCTGATGTCTATAAATATCCAGTGCAATGTCTTTAAATGAGTGTGCAGATGTAGCTGGGATGGCCTGGCATAGGAATGGGTGATATTTTACCGTTCACGATTTACCGTCAAAAAAATTCCCCACGGTAAGAATTTGTATCTCACGGTAAAAACGATAAATTCCTGTTGACGTTTTTGTGTAAAGATGATTTATGATTCTGTGTTAAATCCACGCACAACGTACAGGAAGGAAAGAAGGAAGGAAGGAAGGAAGGAAGGAAGGAAGGAAGGAAGGAAGGAAGGAAGGAAGGAAGGAAGGAAGGAAGGAAGGAAGGAAGGAAGGAAGGAAGGAAGGGAGGGAGGGAGGGAGGGAAGAAGGAAGGAAGGAAGGAAGGAAGGAAGGAAGGAGGGAAGGAAGGAAGGAAGGAAGGAAGGAAGGAAGGAAGGAAGGGAGGAAGGAAGGAAGGAAGGGAGGAAGGGAGGGAGAAAAGAGGAAGGGAAGAAGGAAGGAGAGAACAGGAGGAAAAAAGGAAGGGAAAAAATAAGGAAGGAAGGAAAAAAGAAAGATATGAGCCTGAAAGAAAGAAAGAAAGAAAGAAAGAAAGATATGAGCCTGAAAGAAAGAAAGAAAGAAAGAAAGAAAGAAAGAAAGAAAGAAAGAAAGAAAGAAAGAAAGAAAGAAAGAAAGAAAGAAAGAAAGAAAGAAAGAAAGGATAGATAAATTCCCGTTGATACGTGTTTGTGTAACAAACATGGAGGATCTGAGTCATTACAGTTTTGCAGTACAGGTGGAATCATTTAATTGGTTTTTATTAATTCAATGTAATTGGTGTAGTTTAGTATTTAGTATCTTTTACAGCAGTGATTTGGCTCCAAAGACTGAATGTGGTGATAGATTTATAGTTACAAAGGTGGAGTTGAATTGGTATTTTTTTATCGTCATTTTTATCGTTATCGGGATAAATGCCAGAAATTATCGTGATACATTTTTTAGTCTGTACCGCCCAGCCCTAGCCTGGTCATGTTTCCTGCCCCCCCCGGGGCTGTTGGCCCCGCGTTAGCCCCGCGTTAGGCCCGCGTTAGCCCCCGCGTTAGCCCCGACCTCAGCGCTGACATGTCTGTGACCCAGCTCTGCCCTTTTAGACCCTCGTCAAACAGCCGGCGGGCCCGGTGTGGGCGGGAAGACTCTGGAACGTTGGAACGTTGCAGCTCGCCGGATTCACTGGACTCATGCTGAATTCTATCGTGGCTATATATGATATGAACGAGTGTAGATAATTGATTGATATGAACGAGTGTAGATAATTGATTTACTTAAGCACTATCATTCCGGGTAGCCTTGTCATATAGATGTCCAGCTTAACTGTAGTCTTTCTTCTTAACCCGTGCTGTCTTTGGGCCAAGGAAGGAGGAAGGGAAGAATGAAGGAAGGAAGGAAGGAAGGAAGGAAGGAAGGAAGGAAGGAAGGAAGGAAGGAAGGAAGGAAGGAAGGAAGGAAGGAAGGAAGGAAGGAAGGAAGGAAGGAAGGAAAGGAGAAAACAAGGAAAGAATGTACGAGGGGAGAAAAGAAGAAAGGAAGGAAGGAAGGAAGGAAGGAAGGAAGGAAGGAAGGAAGGAAGGAAGGAAAGAAGGGAGGAAGAAATGAAGAAAGGAAGGAAGGAAGGAAGGAAGGAAGGAAGGAAAGAAGGGAGAAAAGAAGGAAGGAAGGAAAGAAGGAAGGAAGGGAGAAAAGAAGGAAGGAAGGAAGGAAGGAAGGAAGGGAGGAAGGAAGGAAGGAAGGAAGGAAGGGAGGAAGGAAGGAAGGAAGGAAGGGAGAAAAGAAGGAAGGAAGGAAGGAAGGAAGGAAGGAAGGAAGGAAGGAAGGAAAGGAGAAAACAAGGAAAGAATGTACGAGGGGAGAAAAGAAGAAAGGAAGGAAGGAAGGAAGGAAGGGAAGAAGGAAGGAGAGAGCAGGAGGAAAGAAGGATAGAAGAAGTAGGTAATTTTGACCCAAAGACAGTACCAGGGTTAAGGTTTTTGGCCTGTAACCTTTTATTGAAAGTTGATTGACAGGAAACTGGGGTATAGATGCAGGCCGATCACCGATAACCCATCTCCAAAATCGGTATCTGCCCATCACCGATCACAGCGTGAAATCCATAAAGTTGTCGGACACAACACTGACATTGTGTTATTAGGTATAAAAATGAGGATATGAGAAAGTATCATGAATTGTCTTTTTTATTCAGGCTGAGCCAATGAGCAATATTTCCCCCTCTAGAGCAGGGGTGTCAAATGTGAGAGATTTTCATGCGGCCCACGAGAAGATTCCAACGCAAAAAACCGAAATGTTAATTTACTGAAAAGGAAGGCATAAATAATTGCCATGAATCGCAGCATATCTGATAATATATTTCTTCTACAAATCCATCGTTATTCCACAAATAGAGCAGTTTTCGACATTTTTTTGTTTTCTAGAATGCATTGGCCGATTTTATTTCTTTGTAGAAGGTCGTTTATTTTTATTAACTGACTACTATTATATATTTTCGCAGGAAAGATATCACTGCTAAAAAGATGATAGAAGATATTTATTCTGAGAATTTCAGTTTTGAATACGAGGATAGTGACAAAGTAAAACAGTTAAAAGAAGTGCTGACTTTTTCACCACACTGACGTAAATTTCCGGCCAATTTTTAAAAATAAATACACTTAATTGTACTGGAAAAATCTCTAAATCACAAAGAAACACTCTCGGATGTAATAAGAAAGATTTTGCTTTTAATTAAATTTCCTATAAAAAAAGCGAAATATAAAAAAACATACTTGTTAAAAGTGTTAAAAATATCTTACATAATTTGAAAAAAAACCCGAGAAATTTCAAGAAAAGATCCTGAAGAAATATATTTTACATAATTAGAGTGTAAACAAAGTGATATTTCCTTTAAAATTAACTAAACTGATATTGGAAATAAAAGAATAGTAAATAAAAGAATTACAAATTTTTTTTCGCAACCTTTTTGTTATTTTGAGCGTGCGGCCCGCGAGAATAAAATTGGTCAAATCCCGCCAAGCAAAATGAGTTTGACACCCTGATCTAGAGAATCTGTTAGACTCGGCTTACAAAGAGTTAGGGCCAATCCCAATGTTCACCCTACTCACTACCACTAGCCCTCACTCACTACCACTAGCCCTCACCCACTACAACTAGCCCTCACTCACTACCACTAGCCCTCACCCACTACCACTAGCCCTCACCCACTACCACTAGCCCTCACTCACTACCACTAGCCCTCACCCACTACCACTAGCCCTCACCCACTACCACTAGCCCTCACCCACTACCACTAGCCCTCACTCACTACCACTAGCCCTCACCCACTACCACTAGCCCTCACCCACTACCACTAGCCCTCACCCACTACCACTAGGGCCCTTGTAATCTTCCCTAGGGTTTGGGACACCACTTGCTACGTCACTGCATGGTTTACGTTCGGGTATGTAAGCGGTCCTGGGCATTTCACAGATTTTTGTGAGATCAGGTTGAAAATGTTGCAGCTTCACATTAAGCCTGATTTATGGTTCCGCGTTACACCAACGCACAGCCTACGCCGTATCTGCGTTGGTGTAACGCGGAACCATAAATCAGCCTTTATTCTGGCCAGATCTGAAAAGACTTTGCAACAACGAGCAAGCGAGTGATTATGTACATTCACTGAGTGAATATTATGAAAGTAAAATATATATTTCTCACTAGAAATGTAATCAAAATGCATTTTTATGCAGAAACTAACTCAAAATATTGATTTTATTCACTAAAAATTGAGAAACGTCCGCCATGTTTTTTTGTTTGATTCAGTCTGCAAATGATGACGTAAAGCATTCTGGGAAATTTTCTCTGGCCCTCGGTCGGCGAGTCAGTATCTGAAATCCCTCGCTGTGAAGGGCCAGATTCATACACACTAACCCTCGTTATGTCCACTCCCCCTAGGTGAAAAGAGGAATTGGGACACCACTACCCTCACTGGAACGCGCCAAATTTAGGGGTAGGATGAAAAATAGGACTAGGGGGGGGTTGGGACTGGCCCTTAGTGTAGCTTACTAGCTTAAGCTTTCCTGCGGCGGTTTGTTGTTGTAAACGTCATCTGATCGGCCCGCTTTGAACTATTATTTTTTAATAATAGTATTATTATGACTATTATTATTTTATTTATCTATTTTACTTAATGGAAAAATGGGGTGCATCACAGCATACATTTTGTTCTCTGACATGACTACCAAATCAAAAGTTTGGCTAAGCAATGCCACATTCCTATTTCTGAAAAATGTCTCATTTGACGAGGCGTTCAGGTCTGCAGGGTACTGTGACATCAGCTAACTTCATATTTGGACATACGCAACACAAAGCTGTACCACTTCTTTCAAAAGGGCAAAATATATCTAATCAAAATTTGTGGAGATGCATCCAGCAACATGAGCAAGCGTTGAATGGTGACAGTGTCTGCATGCTTGTTGCTCCATTAGCTTCATTTATTGCCCCTAGGCCTTCGTTAGCTTCATAGCATGTTCATCACTGTGAGACTGGTTTAAGTGCTGAAGTGCTTTAGTTTGTTCTGCTAAAACGTTTGGTTGTTCTTCTTGTTTTTTGTTAGTTTTTTTGTCATTGGTGTTGTGTACTCTACATGCCAGACACATTTTCCTGGTTGTTGCTTCTTAATGGTGGAAAAATGGGCTTGTTGACGGACTGGACTTGGATTTTGTGGTACATAAAAAAATAAAACAACAAAAACTTTCTTTCTATTCATTAGTGCAATGAAGTGGGAGTTGAAAGGAAACAAGTTTGTCGCTCTTGTCGCAGCATCAACAACACAGGGCTTGAGCTGCTTGATAAAATGGCATATTTGCTGCACTGGGAGTGAGCATGGTTGGGATTTTCCACTTGTCCCTATCTTGTGGAGTGTTACTTGTGCCGGGAGGGAGCTGGTGTCTCTGGGGCAGCAGCTCCCTCAGTTTCAGTTGAAGTATCAGTTGAAATAACAGTAAAGTATCAGTTGAAATATCAGTTGAAGTATCCCAGGGTCCTGTTGGTTATTGGTTTTGGGGGTTTGTGTCGGCGGTGATGCGCTCATGAGCTTTATAGGGACCAATGGAATGAGATTACAGATACAAGCTGCTGGAATGAGGTTCGTTTAACCCTTGTGTTGTCTTCAGGTCAAGGAAGGAGGAAGAGAAGAAGGGAGGAAAGAAGGAAGGAAAGGAAGAAAGAAAAGAAGGAATGAAGGGAGAAAGAAGGATGGAAGGAAGGGACAAGATAAGGAAGGGAGGATGGGAGAAAAGGAAGGGAGAAAAGAAGGAAGGGAGGAAAGAAGGAAGAAAACAAGGAAAGAAGGAAGGAAGGGAAAAATGAGGAAGGGAAGAAGGAA
>NC_084591.1:48170133-48172633 GCF_033807715.1 Cololabis saira | reverse complement strand
TAGTGTAATCAATGATCCTTCTGCAGGGAACTCATCTGTGCTGCGTAGAGGAGACTTCTAGGAACCGAAGCACACCGTAACAGTATCAGTGCAGTAATCCTGTAATATACCAACAGGATTTACCATAGTGGCGCTTTAATACTGGATGTGTATCGCTCTCTAAATCAAAGCACACTGGACTGTCCCTCCTCTCTGGCGTCTGTAATCCAGCTGTGACAGATGGCTTTCCTTCAGTCTCCTCTGCATTGTCTTTTTTATTTTTAACACAGCTGAGTGTGTCTAGCTGATAATGGGCTTTGGTTGTGGTCACAGAGTGACATATCACGGGATGAGGTGGCTCAGCCTGTTCTTCCGCTGCCCAGGGTGCTTTTTCACCAGTACGTCCTGCACACCCACTGACCAGCGTTCCCAGTGGGTTCACCAGCGTTCCCAGTGGCTTCACCAGCGTTCCCAGTGACTTCACCAGCGTTCCCAGTGACTTTACCAGCGTTCCCAGTGGGTTCACCAGCGTTCCCAGTGGCTTCACCAGCGTTCCCAGTGGCTTCACCAGCGTTCCCAGTGACTTCACCAGCGTTCCCAGTGGGTTCACCAGCGTTCCCAGTGGCTTCACCAGCGTTCCCAGTGGGTTCACCAGCGTTCCCACTGGCTTCACCAGCGTTCCCACTGGCTTCACCAGCGTTCCCACTGGGTTCACCAGCGTTCCCACTGGCTTCACCAGCGTTCCCACTGGCTTCACCAGCGTACCAACCACAGTTCTATGTCTTAACCCTTGTGCTGTCCCCGGATCAAGGAAGGAGGAAGGGAAGAAGGGAGGAAAGAAGGAAGGAAGGGAGAAAAGAAGGAAGGAAGGAAGGAAGGAAGGAAGGAAGGAAGGAAGGAAGGAAGGAAGGAAGGAAGGAAGGAAGGAAGGAAGGAAGGAAGGAAGGAAGGAAGAAGGAAGGAAGGAAGGGAGAAAAGAAGGAAGGAAGGAAGGAAAAAAAGAAGGGAGAAAATAAGGGAGAAAAGAAGGAAGGAAGGAAAGAAGGGAGGAAGGAAGGAAGGAAGGAAAGAAGGAAGGAAGGAAGGAAGGAAGAAAGGGAGGGAGGGAGGGAGGGACGAAGGAAGGAAGGAAGGAAGGGAGAAAAGAAGGAAGGAAGAGAGAAAAAAGAAGGGATAAAAGAAGGAAGGAAGAAAAGAAGGAAGGAAGGAGGAAGGAAGGAAGGAAGGAAAGAAGGGAGGAAAGAAGGAAGGAAGAAGAGAAGGAAAGAAGGAAGGGAGAAAAAAGGAAGGAAGGAAGGAAGGAAAGAAGGAAGGAAGGAATGAAGGAAGGGAGAAAAGAAGGAAGGAAGGAAGGAAGGAAGGAAGGAAGGAAGGAAGGAAGGAAGGAAGGAAGGAAAGAAGGAAGGAAGGAATGAAGGAAGGGAGAAAAGAAGGAAGGAAGGAAGGAAAGAAGGACGGAAGAAAAAAAAGAAAGAAAGAGGAAGCCAAGGCAAGGCAAGTTTATGTATATGGCACAATTGAACACAAGATAATTCAAAGTGATTTACATTGACATTAAAAGCGGCAAGACATAAATAACAAATACGATTAACAAAATTAAGAATAAGATGATAAGAAAATAAATAAAATAATAAAAAGCACAAGTTGTTAAAAATAAGGGCAGTAGAGTCCAGCAGGTAAGTATTTAATGAAACAGTAATGTTTTTATCCTTATTTAAAGGATCTAAAGTTGCAGCAGACCTCAGGTCTACAGGAAGTTTGTTCCACCGGTGAGGAGCAGAATAACTGAACGCTGATGAACCTTGCTTGGTTCTGGTTCTGGAACCACAACAAACCAGATCCAGATGAACCTCAGGGGTCTGGGAGCTTCATAGGAACTAACAGAACCAGATGAACCTCAGGGGTCTGGGAGCTTCATAGGAACTAACAGATCCAGATGAAGCTCAGGGGTCTGGGAGCTTCATGGGAACTAACAGATCCAGATGAACCTCAGGGGTCTGGGAGCTTCATAGGAACTAACAGATCCAGATGAACCTCAGGGGTCTGGGAGCTTCATAGGAACTAACAGATCCAGTATGTATTTTGGTCCAAGACCATTCAGGTCTTTGTAGACCAGCAGGAAGATTTTAAACTCTATCCTTTGACTCACTGGAAGCCAGTGTAGTGATTTCATGACCGGTGTAATATGGTCCAGTTTCCTGGTGTAATATGGTCCAGTTTCCTGGTGTAATATGGTCCAGTTTCCTGGTGTAATATGGTCCAGTTTCCTGGTGTAATATGGTCCAGTTTCCTGGTGTAATATGGTCCAGTTTCCTGGTGTAATGTGGTCCAGTTTCCTGGTGTAATATGGTCCAGTTTCCTGGTGTAATATGGTCCAGTTTCCTGGTGTAATGTGGTCCAGTTTCCTCGTGTAATATGGTCCAGTTTCCTGGTGTAATGTGGTCCAGTTTCCTGGTGTAATGTGGTCCAGTTTCCTGGTGTAATATGGTCCAGTTTCCTGGTGTAATATGGTCCAGTTTCC
>NC_084591.1:48133372-48169633 GCF_033807715.1 Cololabis saira | reverse complement strand
TCACACATGAACACTGTATAAAGTCATTGCTCTTTCCTTCTCCTCCTCCTCTTCCTCCTCCTGCTCTTTTCTGTTTTAGCGCACACACCCTTCCAGGTCTATGATGAAAAGCACAGTTTCTCACAAACACACACACACACACACACTTGCTGGCACTCACACAAGCACACGTGATAAGTAGATTTGGAGATTTGTTATTTATTCATACCTATTCTATGTTACCC
The DNA here is from genome assembly GCF_033807715.1 of Cololabis saira. Lineage (NCBI taxonomy): Eukaryota > Metazoa > Chordata > Actinopteri > Beloniformes > Belonidae > Cololabis > Cololabis saira. Next base: position 48,169,409 of record NC_084591.1, on the reverse strand, counting down.
CTGATCAATCTATCTATCGATATACACCTATCTTTCTTGCCTTCTTGAGTTCTAGTTTTTAAAAAAGAAAATAACTGTATAATGAAATGATTTCTGTTTAGTTGTTTTTTTTTTCATTCTGTTCCTGTTATCTTCACTTTTTAGTTTTTTACCTCCACTCAGTTCTCTTCTTCTTTACCCAGTGAATGCTTTTTTTCTGTGCAGCTCTCTCTCTCTCTCTCTCTCTCTCTCTCTCTCTCTCTCTCTCTCTCTCTCTCTCTCTCTCTCTCTCTCTCTCTCTCTCTCTCCCCCTCTTCTTTAGTGAATGGTTGTTATTTCATGTGGGATGTCCGTGCTGGAAAAACCAATCGAATGTAGTGTTACATTAAAAAGCCACTGTTTTCATGACTACAAAAAAAGAAAAAAGAAAAGCTCTTTTTGTCTCCAAATCATTCTGTTGTTGTTTTTATCTCCCCCTGGAAACAATGTAAGTGATGGGATTTGTTTACTATTTACCGTATTTTCTGGACTATAAGCTGCACCTGCATATAAGCCGCATCCGCTCTATTTAAAAAATAATAATAAAAAAAAGATATACAAGCCACATCCACTCTATTTAAAAAAAAAAAGATATGTAAGTCACAGATATTTCTGTTGTTAGATTAGATATTTACTACATGTACAGAAGGATTTTGAACTGTAAATGATGTACATGTTTGTACCTAAATAGATCCTTTCCTAACAGTGTCTTTTAACACGGCAGCAACTTTGCTGATTAAAACGGGACAGAACCAAGAGAAAATAACCAGTATTTATTTATCTATTTATCTGTGTGAAATCTGCTTCTACTTCTATCTGCTAAAGAAGAAGTAGCGTATTCTTCTTTGCATTTATTTTGTCTTAGTGTTGATTCTAATTCCGGTTAGAGCGCCCCGAGCGGTGGAAGAAAAATCCACATACAAGCCGCATGGTTCAAAACCAGTTAAAAAAGTAGCGGCTTATAGTCCAGAAAATACGGTAAACTCAAAGGGATGGGGAATATAACATTGCCATACAGTCGTGTACGAAAGAAAACATAATTACCTGGTCCTGACCAAGTCTTAGAATCAGATATGTGCAAGAAAACATGACATATTACACCATGTCATTATGTATTTAATAAATACTAAGCCGAAATGCAGGCAATGTGTAGAAAAAGGAAGTACACACATATTTGCTCACATAGGAATTAAAGAAATGAGTAGCAGTTGCAAGCTGCTCCTCCAGTACCCTTCACTGCGACAACAGCCCTCTTGAAATAAGCCTAATACTCCTTAATGTAGTCCAAATGATCTTAGTTTAAAGAAAAAAGAGAAGCTAGATGTCTTAATAGGGCTTGGTCATCTTGACGTCATCACTTGGCGGAGCCGCCATGTTGGATGCTACCTTTTTTTTTTTTGCATTCCGTCTGTTCACTTGGTGCTACTACACTGCTGTTTGTTTACACTCACGAGGCTGCCAACATGGCCGCCGCGTCCCAGAATGCAACTTGGCGACCAAGCCCTATACTAATTTTCTTGATACTAGGCATTTTTACTTTCTCAGAAATGAGTTTTTGCACTGTTGATGAACTGGTCATCAGCAGGTGCTAGCATCTCTATAAAAGTAGCTTCAAACGTGTGTTAACACTCACAGAAGCAACTGTTCTTGTCTTTAACATGGGAACGGTCAGAAGGTTATTTCTGTTATTATTCAGTTAGTTATTTTTCAGTGAGAAAGATTATTCAATGGTGGAAAACAGTACAGATGGCTGCTCGTCTTTGCAGCTAGGGCGTTGCCGTACGCTCACCCCAAGGTGTGCAAAGTTTGGAGACAGAGGTAAACCAAAAACAAGTGCTACATCCCAGGCTTTGCCGGCCTAAGTTATTGCAATATACAGTATGTTAAAGCAGTGAAACGACCAACGTGACTAAAATGTGCAGTGTCAGATTTGACAAAAACCAAAAGAAGTATATTAATATAAGACCTCATATCAGTGGTCAAATACAGTGTTGGAGCTGTTATGATTTGGGAGATTTCTGCAGCCACAGCACCTAGACACCTTGGAGACATCGAGGTGACCATAAATCTTTCTACACATATACTAGCGTCAGATATCCGACGGCTCAGGCTTGGCTAAAATTGGATAATTCAATAGTTGGCTAACCAGTAACCCTAGATGTACAAAAACAAAGGTGCCAAAACCAATGTTTTGATTCAATGATTGGGCCAGATTTCCTTCAAAGCAAGTTGAGAGATTGATAATATGACAGAGAAAACACTTTGAGTATCATTGCTGCTAAAGACGGTACTGAATCAATTAAACTCAAAATCCCTTTATTAATCCATGAGGGGAAATGAATGAACGAATTAATCATGTAGTGTACTTAGTTTTTCCCACTGAGTTTATGCATTTAGTCGAATATATTTCCACACATGTCACATGCTGTTCATTTCAGATCGATTTTTTTTTTCAGATTTTGTATTTTCTTTTTCAGATGATTTTACGTGTTTCATGTTTCTGTAATTAGAAAAACATGTTTTACACTGAGTGATGTTATACATTTTCAAATGAAGATGTGCCACTAAAACAAGACCTGAATAAATGGATCACCAGCAGATAAAACAGTTTCACAGCTGGAAATCAAATAATTAGCTATCAGCTCTGATTATTGTTAACACGCTGTGACAGGCCTGAGATTCTCCCTTAGGTGCTATTTAACCTTTGTGCTGTCTTCAGGTCAAGGAAGGAGGAAGAGAAGAAGGGAGGAAAGAAGGAAGGACGTGAGGAAAGAGAGGAAGGAAGGAAGGAAGGAAGGAAGGAAGGAAGGAAGGAAGGAAGGAAGGAAGGAAGGAAGGAAGGAAGGAAGGAAGGAAGGAAGGAAGGAAGGAAGGAAAGAAGGAAAGAAGGAAGGGAGGAAAGAAAGAAGGAATGGATAAAAGAAGGGAGGAAAGAAAGGAGGAAAGAAGGAAGGAATGGAAAAAAAGGAAGGAAGGGAAAAAGAAGGAAGGAAGGAAGGAAGGAAGGAAGGAAGGAAGGAAGGAAGGAAGGAAGGAAGGAAGGAAGGAAGGAAGGAAGGAAGGGGGGAAAGAAGGAAGGAAGGAAGGAAGGAAGGAAGGAAGGAAGGAAGGAAGGAAGGAAGGAAGGAAGGAAGGAAGGAAGGAAGGAAGGAAGGGAAAAAAGAAGGAAGGAAGGGAAAAAAGAAGGAAGGAAGGGAAAAAAGAAGGAAGGAAGGAAGGAAAGAAGGAAGGGAGAATTAGGTAATTTTGACCCAAAGACAGTACCAGGGTTAATACCAGGGTTAATAAGCTACTGGAGTTAACAGCTAACTGCCCTACAGCATCAGTCCGTCTGCGTTATAAACGTACGTATCAGTTTACGGTGTTTCACCTCCACTCCTGCTTCATCCTGATGATGGGGCACGGAAACGTATCAACCTCACCTGTAGACCAGAGCTGGGTAGAGGAGCCAAAAATTGTACTCAAGTAAAAGTACTGTGTGGCAGGGTGCAGGATTGGGGCGTGGTCTGCAGGGGAGAGAGGGAGTGCGGGGGAGTGGCGCACAGGTGACGCGGCTGGAACAGCTGACGGTACACAGGTGAATCTAATCATTCTCTGTGTATTTCAGTAGGGTGTGGGTTCTGGAGACGAGAGAAGGACAGAAGCGGAGCAGAGGAGAGAGCAGCTTGGCTGACAATCCTCTGGAGGAACCGTGGTGTTGGTGCACGGGAAAAAACCATAATAAAAAGTCCTGAACAGATCCCGGTGTCTGCTGTCTCTGTGACCCCGTAGCACACGCCTTGCTACATACTGTTACTTCAGAATAATATGACTCAAGTAGAAGTAAAAAGTAGTCATCCAAATAATTACTTGAGTAAAAGTAAAAAAGTACTTGGTGAAAAAACTACTCAAGTACTGAGTAACTGTTGAGTAACGTCTGATTTATTTTTTTAACACAACCATTCAAACAGACAAAAGTACAAAATAATCATCTTCAGGCAAATTAAATCAATAAAATAAATCAAAATTAATAAAAAAAATAGCTTAAATTAAAATAATCTTAAAGTAAATTCAAGTACTTTAATAAATAATAAAATACTAATAAAAAATAAAAAAATTAATTAAGCACAAGTAGCACAAAATGTCAAGCCTTTGTACTTTTCTTTTTTAACCAGGCAGAACTAGAACAAACATGAACTCATAGAAACTCTGTGTGTGTTTGAGTCTGTGTAAATGTGACAAAACATGCAAAAACAAACATTTTTCCCAAAGAATCACTCAGTGATGTCATGAGATTGACGCGTACGCGGATAAAAGGGATAAAAGAAAAGTAACAGCTCAACGTAGCCTAATGTAGCGGAGTAAGAGGAACAGTTTCTTCTTCACAAATCTACTCATGTAAAAGTAAAAAGTATAGTGATTCAAAACTACTCCTAAAAGTACAACATTTCACCAAAACTTACTCAAGTAAATGTAACCGAGTAAATGTAACTCGTTACTACCCACCTCTGATGTAGACAGATGTGATGCCACTCTTCTTTTTTTTTGTCTGCATATATATATATTAATGGTTAATACCAAGCTGGTGAAAACCTAAGACATATATGCATTTTTATTATATAATATATATCATATATATTTCAATATATCACATATATTTTATATATGTGACATCCGCTGCTAGTCTGAAACGAGAAAAACAGGGAAACGCACGATGGGCTCACAAGCCTTGGAGATCTGTAAGAGAGAAAACAAACATACATGAGAACAGACAGAGACACAAACAGCAACCGCTCCAGGTCCCTGAGACTGAATCAGCCCTGTGCAACCCTGTGTGAGCGTCTGCATTGATTAGAAGATATCAGCTAGAATCTTTGGAGTCAAAGGTCTTGACTCCACCATGAGGGTACCAGATTCCTTGTCTTCATGCTCTGATGATGTAGCTTAAATTCATAGCATTACTTTTTTTATTATTTACACCTGTGCAATGGTGACCGGTGTCCAAACTTGAAGGATGATAACAGCGGAATAGGAAGAAACAAAAGAAATACAAAAAGAGAGTTGTGTTTCACCACCACACACTTGTAGTGTACAACATGATGAGAGGGATGACTTTGGCAGGAATCTCTGTGATTTCTTTTTTTGTTCTTTTTTAACAGGATATTGCGTAGAGATAGCATCTACAGACACCTTCTATTGTAATGGACACTATATAAATAAAGTTGGATTAAACTGAAATTGGATGAAAGACAATTCTAATGTCCATCCATCGTCCGCCGCTTATCCGTTCCCGGGTCGCGGGGGCAGCAGCCTCAGCAGCCCAGACTTCCTTCACCCAGACACTCCATCTCTTCCTCCAGCTCTTCCTCCAACTCTTCCTCCAGCTCTTCCTCCATCTCTCCCGAGGGGAGTCCGAGGGGTTCCCAGGCCAGCCGAGAGAAAAAGTCTCTCTGGCGTCTCCTGGGTCTTCCCCGGGTTCTCCTCCCGGTGGGACATGCCTGGAACACCTCCCTAGGGAGGAGGGACATGCCTGGAACACCTCCCTAGGGAGGAGGGACATGCCTGGAACACCTCCCTAGGGAGGAGGGACATGCCTGGAACACCTCCCTAGGGAGGAGGGACATGCCTGGAACACCTCCCTAGGGAGGAGGGACATGCCTGGAACTCCTCCCTAGGGAGGAGGGACATGCCTGGAACACCTCCCTAGGGAGGAGGGACATGTCTGGAACACCTCCCTGGGGAGGCGTCCAGGAGGATCCAGTACAGATGCCCAAGCCACCTCAGCTGACTCCTCTCAATGTGAAGGAGCACCGGCTCGACTCCGAGCTCCTCCCGGGTGACCGAACTCCTCACCCTATCTCTAAGGGAGCGTCCAGCCACCCTGCGGAGGAAACTCATCTCTAAGGGAGTGTCCAGCCACCCTGCGGAGGAAACTCATCTCGGCCGCTTGTATCCACGATCTTGTCCTTTCGGTCACTACCCAAAGTTCATGACCATAGGTGAGAGTAGGGGCGTAGATTGACCGGTAAATCGAGAGCTTCACCTTTCGACTCAGCTCCTTCTTCACCACGACGGTCCAGTACATCGACCGCATAACTGCGGACGCTGCACCAATCCGTCTGTCAATCTCCCGCTCCATCGTTCCCTCACTCGTGAACAAGACCCCGAGATACTTGAACTCCTCCACCTGAGGCCGGACTTCTACACCCACCCGGAGAAGGCATGCCACCCTTTCCCGGTGGAGAACCATGGCCTCGGTTTTGGAGGTGCTGATTCTCATCCCTGCCGCGTCGCACTCGGCCGCAAACCGCCCCAGCACATGCTGAAGGTCCCGGTCCGATGAAGCCAACAGGACAACATCATCTGCAAAAAGCAGAGATGAAATCCTGAGGTTCCCAAACCGGATCCCCTCCGGCCCCTGGCTGCGCCTAGAAATCCTGTCCATAAAAATTATGAACAGGACCGGTGACCGGTTCAATTCTAATGTCATGTGGCATAAATTACTATCATAAGAAATGATAGTACATCCACTACAAAATTAAATTAACTTTTAAATTCTTGCTGCCAGTATTTAACTGTTTTCTGTGTGGCAACTTTCTCATTAGCTATATTTTCTATGCTGTGCTCGTTAACATATGGTAACATGTTCAAACACTAGATTAGCAGTGTTTTCCACTTACTGTCAAAAGTCAGAATTTTAAATTGCTAATAGGAAATTTCCCCTAGAAACCCAGTAACGACTAAGGGCCTGATTTACTAAGATCCTAAATAAAGAGTACTAAATTGCGTGTGCACTGAAAAAGTTTGCACGTGCTGTTGTTTTGTGTTTTGCGGGTGATCAACTAAGATTGCGTGCGCAATTGATAACAGGTGCAATCCGCAGTATTTAAATGAGGTGTTGCGTGTCTTACGGTTTTCGCCATGGAGAGTCTGGATGGAAAGCAGCATAGTCGCAAGCGCAAAATGAAATTTGACGAGTTGGAGTTAGAGATATTAGTGGAAGAGGCAAATTGTTGTGCCGTATTCAGCACCCCTGCCGTGAAAAGCACCCCCTCGTCGACATATACCCACAGATCTCTTATTCATGAGTAAATGTCAAAAAGGACTAAATGCTCATGTTTAATTTACTACAAATGACAACGTACACACAATGACAAAAATTATATTCTCATTCCGTGTCACGTTCTGTTTAGCGTCCAGTTTTGTGTTAAAGATTCATGTTTAAATGCGCTCATGGATTCCACAAAAGTCATACTTTCCCACAATCACAGTCACAGATAACAAAAATCGGGTAAATGGTTATTGATGTCATTAATTAATAGCCTGCTTACTGTGTTGTCTTCCATAATATTTGTAAATATATTAATATAAATTCCTAAGTATGTCTTTGTGTGAGTTTGTATGAAGGGGTGCTTTTCACGGCAGGGGTGCTGAATACGGCACAACACCACAATAACAGCAGCCATCGGTGCGTAATGCTGGGCAGATTAGCACCTTCCTTTCGAACGTATTAAATACAGACGCAATCACAATCCCCGCAATTACTTTCAGGCTTGGTAAATCTCATTGCGTGTGGTAAATGAACCTATTTGCATTTTCCCCTCCCAGTATTTAACGCTTTCTGGCGGGTACGCCCCATATTGATTATTCCTCAGGGCAAAAGTACTAAATGAACAGCGTGTGCTATTTTGCTCATTGGAGAGGCGCAGTCCTCTTTGCACGCTGTTAGTAGATCAGCTTGCACATTGGTTTTCAAAAGTTGTCTCTAGACGCTTTCCAGAGACCCATACCCAGAACATGACCCCCGAGCAATTATTATATAAACAATGCCAGGTAAAAACTCCCCTAGTGGGAGAAAAGCCTTAAGCCAAACAGTGGCAAGGAAACCTTGAGCAGGACCAGGCTCATAAGGGGGGACCCTCCTGCCGAGGGCCAGACTGGGGATCGGGGACGTCAACAGCACAGCAGGCAGCAGCAACGGGAGGACCAGGGGTGGGGACCGCAGGCCAGTACGCAGCTCCCAAAGCTCCGGCCCAATCAGCAAGCCCCAGGTTGGGGTGCAGGGTTGGGGAAAGGTTGAGAAAGGGCAGGGCCAGGGAGAGGAGTCTTGAGGGACAAACCTTCTCCCCCGCCTGAAAGGGACCTCGCCACCGACAGAGGATGCTGCACCATGTACAAAAGGGAAAAAAGAGAAGAAAAGGGGGGGGGGGCAGCACAAGAAACTACAGGAGCGACTCTAACATACTAGAGTTTACACTACCTAGAGATTTACCAACACCAGCTAGAGGTTTTCTAAACACTAACTATAGGCTTTACTAAACAGAAAGGTTTTAAGTTTAGTTTTAAAGGTGGAGGTGGTGTCAGCCTCCTTAACCCAGATTGGAAGTTGGTTCCATAGTAATAATAATGGTGCCTGATAGCAGAACGCCCGTCCTCCAAATCTACATTTGGATACTCTAGGAACTACGAGTAAATCTGCACTCCGAGAACGGAGAGCTCTGCCAGGACCATAAGGCACTATCAGGTCTTGCAAATAATGCGGAGCTAAGCCGTTTTGGGCTTTATACGCAAGTAATAAAGTTTTAAATTGGATTCTGAATTTTACGGGTAGCCAATGGAGCGACGCTAACACTGGAGAGACGTGGTCTCTCCTGCTGATTCCTGTCAGTACTCGTGCTGCTGCATTTTGGATTAGCTGGAGCCTATTCAGCAAATTACTTGGACATCCTGCTAACAACACATTACAGTAATCTAGTCTAGAAGATATAAACGCATGAACTAATTTTTCTGCATCACTCTGCGGGAGGATTTTCCCAATCTTTGCAATATTACGGATATGGAAAAACGCTATTTTACAAACCTGAATAACATATGGTTTAAACGACTTTTACTGTCTTTGGGTCAAAATGACCTAATTCTCCTGTTCCTTCTTTCCTCTTGCTCTCTCCTTCCTTCCTTCCTTCCTTCCTTCCTTCCTTCCTTCCTTCCTTCCTTCCTTCCTTCCTTCCTTCCTTCCTTCCTTCCTTCCTTCCTTCCTTCCTTCCTTCCTTCCTTCCTTCCTTCCTTCCTTCCTTCCTTCCTTCCTTCCTCCCTTCCTTCCTCCTGCTCTCTCCTTCCTTCTTCCCTTCCTCTTTTCTCCCTTCCTTCCTTCTTTCCTTGTTTTCTCCCTTCCTTCTCCCTTCCTTCTTTTCTCCCTTCCTTTTCTCCCATCCTCCCTTTCTTCCTTCCTTCCTTCCTTCCTTCCTTCCTTCCTTCCTTCCTTCCTTCCTTCCTTCCTTCCTTCCTTCCTTCTTTTCTCCCTTCCTTTTCTCCCATCCTCCCTTCCTTCCTTCCTTCCTTCCTTCCTTCCTTCCTTCCTTCCTTCCTTCCTTCCTTCCTTCCTTCCTTCCTTCCTTCCTTCCTTCCTTCCTTCCTTCCTTCCTTCCTTCCTTCCTTCCTTCCTTCCTTATTTTCATTCTTCCTTCCTTCTTTCCTCCCTTCTTCCCTTCCTCCTTCCTTGACCCGAAGACAGCACCAGGGTTAACCCTGTGTGGAGGAGTTTATCTACTGTATATGTGTGTGTCGGGGGAGGGTCATGATTCAAATATCTGGTCATCTCACAAACAAACCCAAGCATAATCACGTTTGAGACGTGATAATAGAGACATGTCCTTTCCTGTCGTCCCCTCTGCTAATCCCCAGCGGGAGGAAGTCATGAACTAAACTCGTGCACTGATGAGCTACTATTTTGAAGCACTAATACAATGAAGTTTACCCCAGGGCTGTAAAAAAAAAAACACCATTGCTCGGTGGCAAACTTTGAAGGAATCCTGTGATATCAGACGTTAGAATCAGAATTAGAAAGAAGTTTGTTGCCAAGTAGTTTAACACACGCAAGGAATTTGTTGTGGTGATTTATGGAAGAGTATCAGGGCCATGCAGGAGAAAAAATATTTGAAAGGGGAACATTTTTTCTACTGTGCACTTCGAGAAAAAAGTCGAAATGTCGAGATTAATGTTAAAATACCATTTCAAGAATAAAGTCGAAATTTCACCTTTTTTCTCAACATTTCGACTTTTTTCTCGAAATTGTATTTCAACATTAATCTCGACATTTTGACTTTTTTTCTCAACATTTCAACTTTTTTCTCGAAGTGCATAATGAAAAAAAAATCTTCCTCCTCTAAAATATTTTTATTTTTCTCCTGCCTGGCCCTAATACTCTTCTGTAGGTGATTGGTGCAATACAAAAGAACAAATAATAATAAATGAAAAAATGTAAACCATGCTGGTTTTAAAGTGCCGGAGTAATGAGTCTGTACAAAGGTGACATAGGATGTGCGTTAATGTGACGCATAGTAGTCGGGAGGGAATTCATGAAAATCGTGAACTTGGTGACAAGTTTTTGATATTTGGCATGGTGTTAGGTTTGGACATAAGGTTTTCAAAAACCACCCCAAACAAATTGGGATGGCCCGCACTTTCCTGTAAGGGAAACTGTAAATGCTACCGAGCTGGACTCCGCTGTACCACATTTTTAAAGTGTGACGGGGGCTGCACTAATGATGAAGAGTAAAGTAACTATGATTTCATACTCTGGGCCCAATAAGGAGGCAATAGAGGCAGCATTGTAGGTGTTAGTGAGTTTAAATATGCACAGCAGATGTTTTTTGTGTGTTATTTTAATAAAATCCTATTCTTTCACTGTGACTTAGTTCTGAGGTTCTGTTCATCTAAAGCCTGAATGAATGAATGAATGAATGAATGAATGAATGAATGAATTAATGAATGAATGAATGAATGAATGAATGAATGAAGGCCACTGTTCTCACCCAATGAGATTATTGACATTACAGTGATAGTGACCTGTCCAATAAACAGAAAATTGCATTCCTTGGGGCTGAAAATATGGATCTAGAGCCCTATACAATATTTTTATGTGATCTAATTCTAGAGATTTTTGTGCAAAAAGTTACCTTGAAAATCAAATTTGACCATCAACATGACCTTGAAATAAGACATTTATCTCAGAATTGAATTCCTAGCACCAAAAAAGTAGAGAAAGTGACAATATACAACAATCTAGGACTAAGAGAGGCTGAGATATGACCTTTGTTCTGCAAACCGCCCACTAGGGGGCCGTCCATATTTGTTTGCAGTGGTTTTTTAAACCCTTATGTCCATAACTAACACCATGCCAAATATCAAAAACTTGTCACCAAGTGCACAATCATTATGATTTTTGACAGATTCCCTCCCAGCTATAAGCAAAAATGTTCACCTAACATGTTCTCTTTCATTAACACTGTTAAATGCAACAAATTAACCTTGCCTTAAAATGAGAAGTGAACCAGGAATTATAAAAGGATATATATATATATATAAAAGGAAAAATTGTTTTGTAGTTTAAGTGTACACACTACTTGATAAGCAGTGTTAGATGTTCTCCTAATTTAGTGTCAACGAACCTTTTATTACTAAAGGTTCGTTGACAACGATATTTAGCCATAATTTTGGTTGACGAAAGCAACTTTACACAGGATCTGACATTGGAAGATGCTCCCACACAATCATCGATCCAACACAATTAAGTGTTCATCAAACATGCTCAAATCTTTTTCTTTTCCATGTTCCAGAATTTTGACTTGGAAAAATGACTTGCTGCCTTTTGTATTTTATCCCTTGAGGGATGCTGTTTAAATACAATAACCACTGGCTTTAATGGTGCAAGGCTACGTTCTTAAGGGAGGCGCTCTTTCACTGAAACATAAATGTGATTTTTTTACCCAAAAAGTCTCTATGTCTCGTGCTATACAAACTCCCAATAGTCCTCCTCTCTCTGAATTCACTTCAGTTGGTGCTGGTGCTTTCGCAGTAGGGATGGGTGATATTTTACCGTTCACGATTTACCGTCAAAAAAATTGATGACGTTTTTGTGTAAAACTGATTTATGGTTCTGTGTTAAATCCACGCACAACGTACGTGAAGGAAGGAAGGAAGGAAGAAAGAAAGAAAGAAAGAAAGAAAGAAAGAAAGAAAGAAAGAAAGAAAGAAAGAAAGAAAGAAAGAAAGAAAGAAAGGATAGATACATTCCCGTTGATGAGGTTTTTGTGTAACAAACATGGAGGATCTGAGTCATTCCAGTTTTGCAGTACAGGTGGAATCATTTAATTGGTTTTTATTAATTCAATGTAATTGGTGTAGTTTAGTATTTAGTATCTTTTAGAGCAGTGTTTTGGGGGCTCCAAAGACTGAATGTGGTGATAGATTTATAGTTACAAACGTGGAGTTGGATTGGTATTTTTTTATTGTCATTATGGGCATGCCAAGTAGTGGCATGACCATATTGCAATCGTCCAGAATGGCCCAAAGGGCAATGTTGCTAGCATTTTGCTAACAAGCTAAAGTCGCAAAAGTCCCACGTCACACCAGCGGGTGTACAGCATGACCCCGCTCTGATGTGGGAAAAAAAATCCCCCAAAAATAAAACACGCCTGAAAAAATGAGGAAAAACATGAAAATGAAGGCGATATAATGGTATACAGAAAAGGTTTCCCTTTTCTTATTCTTATTCCGCACTTTTTTTCGTCCGTTAATACGGCCTGAACCGCAACGTGCACCCATGCATGCCATACATTGTTGGATGGGTCTCCATCGTGCCTCGATGGGCATTACTTTTCTCAGTAATAGAGGTTGCCATGGCAACGCTAGTTGCCAAAAAGCAAAAAAAAAGGCGAAAATTCGGACGCTTATTGCTCGGCCCAACTTTATCGTAGAGACATCGTTCAAACGTTCAATCACTCGGCCCGATTGGTACTAACGGACCGTACAACCTCATTTTGCTAATTATTACAGTTTTTGCGATATTGACCTTTCATTTTTTTTTTTTCCGTTTGACTTTGGACGCTTGTTGCTAGGCAACACATTATCGTAGAGACATCGTACAAATGTTCCCCGACTCAGCACGCTGTGGAATTCAACATATTCAAATTTCATGAAGCTGTGATTTAAGGACATTTTTTGTCAAAATCCAGGCCAAATGGCCCCATTCATTCGGATGGAGTTTTTTACCATGGTGAAAAAAAAACCTATCCATTAACATGGCCTGAACCGGAATGTGCACCCATGCATGGCATACAGCTTTAGATGCGTCTCCATCGTGCCTCGATGGGCATTACTTTTCTCAGTCAAAAGTGTTACCGTGGCAACGCGAAATGCCAAAAAGCAAAAAAAAAAAAAGGCGAAAATTCGGACGCTTATTGCTCGGCCGAACTTTATCGTAGAGACATCGTTCAAACTTTCAACCGCTCGGCCCGATTGGCACTAACAGACCGTACAAACTCATTATGCCATTTATTACAGTTTTTGCGATATTTACCTTTTCTTTTTTTTTTATTTCCATTTGACTTTGGACGCTTGTTGCTAGGCAACAGGTTATCGTAGAGACATCGTACAAATGTTCCCAGACTCGGCACGCTGTGAACTTCAACGTATTCAAATTTCATGAAGCTGTGATTTAAGGAAATTTTATGTCAAAATCCAGGCCAAATGGCCCCATTCATTCGGATGGGGTTTTTTACCACGGTGAAAAAAAAACCTATCCATTAACGTAGCCTGAACCGGAACGTGCACCCATGCATGGCATACATCGTTAGATGCGTCTCCATCGTGCCTCGATGGGCATTACTTTTCTCAGTCAAAAGCGTTACCGTGGGGATGCTAGATGCCAAAAGGCGCACGCCATTAATAACTATTGGGAGCACAGGAATGAATGCAATACAACCGTAAACACCTCAAACTGACATAGAAACACCCCGAACACAACCACTACAGCCCCAAACCAAAGCAGCGAGAGGTGACGAATGGGCAGTAGGGCATGCCCATATCAAAATTTCCTGAAATGTTCTAGTTTTTATTGTTATCGTGATAAATGCCAGAAATTATCGTGATACATTTTTTAGTCCATACCTCCCATCCCTATTTCACAGTAACATTATTCAAAGTACACTTCCGTACGCATCCTGAGGATTTCATATTCAAATAACTGTATCTTTGTCTCTGTAATGTAAACACCTTTGACCCTTTATAAAATATGGAATTCATATAAGGCATGGTGTGTTGCGTCATGGCGATATTTCTTCAGATATAATGCTAGAATGCAGTTCTATACATGAAGTACACACACTAATTGCATAACACTGCACTGCAGTCCAATCGTGACAGGAAACATGACACATGGAATCTCTATCACAGCGGATGGAGAAGTGAATGTGAGTTGGAGTGAAATGAGGGAGGGTGCAGAGTCTTTCATCCTTCCTGGTGTGGCTGTAGTTGCATGGCAAAAGCTGGTTCAGTGAGTTCAAGCATAATAAGAGACAGAGGAGAGGAGAAGCTGCGCAGATGGAGAGAGCACTAAGAGTGAAAAGAAGGAGGGAGAAGTCTGAATTTTATCCACACTCCTTACTTTAACGCTAGAAAGAAAGAATCAATTTCTTTTCACCATAGAATCACAGTTACGACAATTTTAATAGTAGGTACAGCATGATAATCAAATATTAAGCCTTTTAGAGTACCTCCAGTACATGTTTTAAAATATTGTTCATATGATAATGTGTTGTGTTATAGGGCAGAGCACAAGTTTGCATATTCACATACTGTATCACAGAAATCTTGGCTATTGTGCCACAAAAGGGGGTCCTGGTTCAGTTATTAGAGAGTTATTAATTGTCTTATGATAGTTATTAATAATTAATAAAGAAGATGACTTATCAAAATGATTCAATCAAAACGGTGCACCACCTGACTTTATCAAGAAAATAAAAACTGAAACGCAAAATCAGTCTCAAGGTAACTGTTATTCCCTCCGTGCCAGCCTGTTGCCAGGCGCGGCGTTATAGAATGACAGTGAAGAAAGGAGTCCGAGCACAGACCTGAGCAACCAGCAGCTGTGACTAATGTGTATCAAATAAACACAAACAACTTATCTCATTTAAATTAATCAGGATTTATTTACACAAGTGTTTAAAGATAATGAAACACTTCCTTCCTTCCTTCCTTCCTTCCTTCCTTCCTTCCTTCCTTCCTCCCTTCTTTTCTCCCTTCCTTCCTTCCTTCCTTCCTTCCTTCCTTCCTTCCTTCCTTCCTTCCTTCCTTCCTTCCTTCCTTCCTTCCTTCCTTCCTTCCTTCCTTCCTTCCTTCCTTCCTTCCCTCTTTTATCCCTCCCTTCCTTCTTTCCTCCCTTCTTTTCTCCCTTCCTTCCTTCCTTCCTTCCTTCCTTCCTTCCTTCCTTCCTTCCTTCCTTCCTTCCTTCCTTCCTTCCTTCCTTCCTTCCTTCCTTCCTTCCTTCCTTCCTTCTTTTCTCCCTTCCTTCCTTTTTTCCTCCCTTCTTTCCTTCCTTCTTCTCTCCCTTCCTTCCTTCCTTCCTTCCTTCCTTCCTTCCTTCCTTCCTTCCTTCCTTCCTTCCTTCCTTCCTTCCTTCCTTCCTTCCTTCCCTCCCTCCTTCCTTCCTTCCTTCCTTCCTTCCTTCCTTCCTTCCTTGCTTCCTTCCTTCCTTCCTTCCTTCCTTCCTTCTTTCCTCCCTCCCTTCTTTCTTTCCTTCCTTCCTTCTTTCCTCCCAAAAACAACACTTGGGATAAATTCCAATGCCTAAACTACACATAAACAACAACTAACCCTGGTGAAGAGCAGCTCTCTCCTCGTCTCCTCGTCTCCGTGTGGATGAGAGGATGCAACAAGGGTACAGCAGCTGGGCCTCCTTCAGCTCCAGGTCGGTCCAAAGGCGTTCATGTTGGAACATTGTGGGTCACTCGTTGCAGCGCTGCAGACTATGGTTTCCATTTCAAGGCAACCAGATGTTTCTTCAGGCACGGTAATGGAGAAGGCCTGTAATAGAGTGATCTCTGTTGTTTTTGTTGCCACCTCCTGGTGAATGTTAGGTAATGTGCTTATGTGGTCACTTTTTGGTTGGGCAACGATTTATGTATGTGGTACGCAACCTGTACAGGTTGCGCAACCTGTACGGGGCAAGCCAGTCTGTTTTCTTAAGCATGAAGTATAGCCATTGTTCACATCATCACCTGGCCTGCTTATTGACTCTCCAAAGTGACGGATCTGTTGTTCAAACTGGTCTGTTATAACCCCATTTTATCCTTTTTCTAAGCTGTTTTCTGTCTCAGCCTCTCCCACTATGGAATAGAAAAGAAAAACTCTCAGTGTTATTCAACTCGTCTGAACCACTTTGGTCAAATGAATGAAAAATGAACCACACTTTCAATAATTAATGACAGTTTTTTTGTTTTTTTTTTACCTCATGTCCGTACGGAGGGAGAACTACAAGGCAACCAGGATATTTAGCATAAAGCCTGAAAGCAAGGCTTTATACGTTAGGCTTTAGTCCCTAGTCCAGCACCTGGACAGGCTGTATCCCAGCACGTCCAGAGCTCATGAATGCACTTATTTGGTTATGGCTTTAATGAGTATTCCTTTCCTCAGAAAACAGAAGTCATTATCTGCAGGTTTTCCTCATAGCTAGTGAGGTTGCCATGGTTGGTATTATTGTTCTCCATATAAAACCCCATGTTCACAACACCAGCCTGAACCATATAGCTGCTTATAAGAAGCAAGTGGATGGAGAAGCTGCTCATAAACGGGATTTTGTATGTATGTATAAAGTGTCATGTTTGTGTGTGAAACTGCTGCTTATGCTCCATCTATGATCATTTCATCCAGGAAGATGAGAAAAATGTAGAATGGACAATGAAGGCAGCAAAAAATGAATAGGAAATAGAAACGCGAAATGGGACAGAAAAAAGAGAAAACCAGAGAAAGCAACTGAAGGGAGCTTTTGATGTGTGACTTAGCAGGGTGGGGACGTACCGGGACAAGCTCACTGACGAGCTGATTGACTGGCAGTCAGTTGGGTGTCAAAAATCTTAAATCTCACCCAGGGTGACCTCAGGCCCTGCTCAAGCTTCCTGTGAGGCATTTCTAAATCCTGGAGAAAAACTATGATGAACCTTCAAATGAGACAGAAAAAAGAATCAGCTGCACATCCATTTATTCAATTCAATTCAATTTTATTTATATAGCGTCTAATACAACAAAAGTTGTCTCTAGGCGCTTTCCAGAGACCCAGAACATAAACCCCCGAGCAATTATTACATAAACACTGGCAGGCAAAAACAAAGCCTTAAGTGGCAAGAAAAACTCCCCTTTAGGAGGGAAGAAACCTGTAGCAGGACCAGGCTCATAAGGGGGGACCCTCCTGCCGGAGGCCAGACTGGGGGGGTCGGGGACGTCAGCAGCACACAGCAGGCAGGTTGAAGCAGCTGCAGGATGACCAGGGGAGGGGGGGACCGCAGGCAGGTGGAAGCAGCAGCGGGTGGGGTGGGGCTGACCGGGAGCGCAGGCCAGCACGCAGTTCCTGAAGCTCCGGCCTGCAAACATGCACAAAAGAGAAAAAGGGGGCCAGCACAACAAACTACAGGAGCGATGGACAAAATAAAAAAGGAGAAGAGAGGAAGGGAAGAGGACAGGAGGAGAAGAAGGGTGAGAGGCACCGCCCAGTGGATCATGTCGGTGCCCCCCTGCAGCATAGGCCTATAGCAGCATATCTACCACAAAGCTATATTTGAGACTAACTATTATAGTCTTGTTCTATAGCTGCAGCTATGACTACTGACTCTAACACACTAGAGTTTACACTACCTAGAGATTTACCAACACCAACTAGAGGTTTACTAAACATTAACCATAGGCTTTACTAAACAGAGAGGTTTTAAGTTTAGTTTTAAAGGTGGAGTTGGTGTCAGCCTCCTTAACCCAGATTGGAAGTTGGTTCCAAAGTAATGGTGCCTGATAGCAGAACGCCCGCCCTCCAAATCTACATTTGGATACTCTAGGAACTACGAGTAAACCTGCACTCTGAGAACGGAGAGCTCTGCCAGGAACATAAGGCACTATCAGGTCTTGCAAATAATGCAGAGCTAAGCCGTTTTGGGCTTTATATGCAAGTAATACAATTTTAAATTGGATTCTGAATTTTACGGGTAGCCAATGGAGCGGCGCTAACACTGGAGAGACGTGGTCTCTCCTGCTGATTCCTGTCAGCACTCGGGCTTACAACAACTAACAACACATTACAGTAATCTAGTCTAGAAGATACAAACATATGAACTAGTTTTTCTGCATCACTCTGCGAGAGGATTTTCCTCATTTACTGTTGTGCTTGCCTGCCACACTGATGGACAGAAACTGTCGCCTATGGTGATTTTTAAAAGAACTTTGCCTAAAGAGACTTTTCCAGCCGGAGTCACATTATAGTGTTCCCGGCCCCCCCCCCCCCCCCCCCCTGGTCATCCCATTGCTTCTTCCACCTGCCTACGTGGATGTCTGCTGTTGCTGCTTCCGCCTGCCTGCACACCCCCCCCCCCCCCCCCCCCCTCTGGTCATCCCGCTACTGCTTCCACATGACTGTTGTGTGCTGCTGACGCCCCCCCCCCCCCCCCACCTCTGGTCATCCCGCTGCTGATTCCACCTGCCTGCTGTGTGCTGTCGACGTCCCTGACTCCCCCAGTCTGGCCTTCGGCAGGAGGGTCCCCCCTTATGAGCCTGGTCCTGCTCAAGGTTTCTTCCCTCCTAAAGGGGAGTTTTTCCTTGCCACTGTTTGGCTTAAGGCTTTTCTCCCACTATGGGAGTTTTTACCTGCCATTGTTTATATAATAATTGCTCGGGGGTTTATGTTTATGTTTATGTTTATGTTCATGTTCTGGATCTCTGGAAAGCGTCTAGAGACAACATCTGTTGTATTAGACGCTATATAAATAAAGTTGAATTGAATTGAATTGAATTATAAAGGCAAATGAAAGGGCTGGCTGGATGAAGGGATGAAGATCGAGTGGCTGAGGCAGGTCTATGTGCGGCGACCCGGTGTTTTTTTTCACACACGTGGGCTAACGTGTCTGCTGGGACTGTTGTTCGGGCTTTTGCAAAAGCCGGCATTTCCGAGGCGCCGCGCGGAGGCACACGTCAAGCACTGGAAATCTGCAACAAAAACCACAAACGATACACAAAACCGACACGGAGCCGACCAAAACACGAGCAGCAATTGACCCAAATCTCGAAATCCGATCACAGTCTAAGCTAAGCTACCGCTATTAACTAACCCCAAAAACTACAGAGTAAGCATGCAGGTGAACAAATCAGTGTATATGTCTATGTGTGTGTGTGGGTGTATGTATATGATTATGTGTGTGTGTGTGTGTGTGTGTGTGTGTGTGTGTGTGTGTATGTGTATGTGTGTGTGTGTGTGTGTGTGTGTGTGTGTGTGTGTGTGTGTGTGTGTGTGTGTGTGTATGTGTGTGTGTACGTGTGTGTGTATGTACATGTCTGTGTGGCTATGTGTGTGTATGTGTGTGTGTGTTTGTGTGTGTATGTTTGTGTATGTATATGTTTGTGTGGTGTGTGGCTATGTGTGTGAATGTGTATGTGTATATGTATATGACTGAGTGGCTGTATGTGTCTGTGTGTGTGAGCATGTATATGTATGTGTGGCTATGTGTGTGTACATGTGCATGTATGAATATATATGTGTTTGTGTGTGTGTGTGTGTGTGTGTGTGTGTGTGTGTGTGTGTGTGTGTGTGTGTGTGATAATCCTATCAAAGCTCCACCTGAAGTGTATCTATAATGGGGGAAGGGGGGGGGGGGCAACCCCGCCACCCGCGAGACCAGGGGCCGATAAGGAAGAACCCGGAACCCAGGCCACCAGTATCCCCACAGAGGGCGAGAAGAGGGCGGGAGTGCCCCCCCCCCAGTGGTGGCCGAGGGGCCCCCACGACACGGGAAGCGGCAGCCAGGGATCCCGCGGCGGCGGACCGCGACCCAGGAAATCCCCGGCCTCCCAGGCAAACGACCCCCACCCAGCGAGGGGCCAGCCTGCCCGGAGAGACAGAGCCGCCCCGGCCGCCGACGCGGGCAGGAGCACCCGCCCCCACGAAAGTGGCCCTCCAGGACCAGAGGGGCGCCCCGCCGCGGAGGCAGCGGGGGGGACTGGAGATGGGCCCGGAGAGAGGGAACCCCCCAACAGGGCGACACCCGCGCGGGCCCGACAACGGAGGGCCCCAGACCCAGGCATCCCATTCATCCATCCATTCATACATCCGGTATCTATAATAATAGTTGTTCCGGTTTTTTCAAATCCCCCCGGACAGGGTGTAGGGAGAGTGGCCCCCAGACAGAGGGGGAAATAGTCCAGTATCCCTCCATTCATGCTGACAACATTACACATAGACACCTGAGAATGGTTCCACCCCGCCGCCGCGCCCGCCCGTGCACCCCCCGGCCAGGGGAGGCCCGATCCCCGGACCCGGCCCCACCTCCCCCGGGGCCACCCCGGCGGACATCCCAAAGGTCACGGAGTCCCCACAGACCCAGGGGCACGTGGCCCCCGCCCAGCGACGGAGGACCCAGGCAGCAATGCCCACCCAGCGCAGACAGCCACCCCCCACCCAGGCAGGGCCGGGCCCTCCGAGGGGGACACAGCCAGCCCCCCCCAGGAAAACCGAGCCCCCCCCAGCCACCCTCTCCCACTGCCATGAGGTACCCCCCCATAGGCCCCCAAGGCACCCACCGGCCAGGGACAGGGCCCCACCCCCAACCCCCCCTGGGCCACCAGAGGCCTGCGCCCAAGCCCCCCCAAGCCGACCCTCAACCCCAAGGGCTATGAGATCACCATCCCCCCCGTCCCCACTAGGAAATGAAGCCTATAATCGGGGACCAGAGAGAATGCAAGTCAGCCGAATGTTGTTCAGTGGAGGCAGACATTATCTCACTACTGATATGATCTGATAAAAGATTCCTAAAGTGGTTAATACCTAAACTGGACTTTTGTTTCCAATTCACTAGAATTGTTTTCTTTGCGATACATAAGGCAGTGAGAACCAGGTGTGTCCAGTTAGATTCCATTTGAATATCTCCCAGGTGACCTGATATACATATCGTGGGGCACATTGGAATTCTGTAGTTCTTCTTCTTCTTCGAGTCCTTTGCAATCTTCAGATGTCTTTTTGCCAGTATCTAGCGCAGGACACAGCTGATGGAGTTGGTTCAGCCAGGTCCTGGGGGCTGCACTGGGTGGCGTCGCCACATTCCAGCAGGTGGGAGGCAGTTGATTCTGTAGTTGATTCATGTGGATAAATCCTCACAAATCTCCGTCCAGAACTTCCGTACCGGTGTACAAAACCATAAAGCATGCATATAATTATCCGGGGTGTTCTCTGTGCACTGTGAACAGATGTTAGAGGTGACAAAGCCCATCTGGAACATCCTTTGTCCTGTATAGTGTATTCTATGAAGAACTTTGTACTGTATAAGTTGTAAGTTTGGGTTCTTAGTCATAGTAAAAGTATTTAAACATATTTGTGACCAAGAAATCTGGTCGGTGTTAAGACAGAGATCCGCCTCCCATTTTGAAATCGGAAGAGAAACTGAATTATCTCTCACCCTGGGCCACTCCAATTCAATTCAATTCAATTCAATTTTATTTATATAGCGTCTAATACAACAGAGTTGTCTCTAGACGCTCCACTCCAGAGTAGTGGAGGGTCCAGCCCCTTTAAAGGAGCTGGGTTCCAGAGCCCAAGCTATGTGTGGAGGTGAGCCCGACTATCTCTAGCCGGTATCTCTCAACCTCACGCACAAGCTCCGGCTCCTTCCCCCCCAGCGAGGTGACATTCCATTCCCCACTGTGAGGGTTTTGGTCCAGGGATTGGGTCGTCGGGGCACCGCGCCGCGACTGCTACACAGTCCACATGGCACCGGCCTGCCATGGTCCTTCCTGCGGGTGGTGGGCCTTCGGGAAGGCGGGCCCATGTCGCCGTTTCGGGCTGAGCCCGGCCGGGTTCCATGAGCAAAGACCAGGCGCTCGCCAACGAGCCCCAACCCCAGGCCTGGCTCCAGGTCCTTGTTTTTCTTCTTCTCATGGTAGGCTTGTGAACCGCTCTTAGTCTGGCCCGTCACCTAGGACCTGTTTGCCATGGGAGACCCTACCAGGGGCGTAAGTGCCCCCGACAACATAGCTCCTAGGATCACTCGGGCACACAAACCCTTCCACCACAGTAAGGTGGCGGTTCAAGGAGGGGGATTCGCCAAATCCAAATTTATGTAAAGTTGCCAATCGAAACTTTCAATTTACCCGATCGAATGCTTTTTCAGCGTCTAAAGATATAATAGTAGTTTAATGAAACCTGTTTGATCTGGATGTATGATATAAGGGTTGACTCTTTTCAGACATTTGGTAAGAGCCTTGCTGATTATTTTAAGATCTACATTTATCAAGGATATTGGGCGGTAGCTCGATGGGAGCAAGGAATCCTTGTCCGGTTTTAATAAAAGACTAATATTAGCAGAATTCATATTTAATGGTAAGCTTTTATTCTCCCTAACATTTAGGATCATTTTATAAAATGTTGGTGCTAATATGCTCCAGAATTCTTTATAGAATTCGGCTGGAAAGCCGTCTGGAAAGCGTGAGGCTTTCAAATGTATTATAATTGCACTTAGGTTCAGTTTTTGTTTGGAGACTGGAGTTATAAATTGCTGCGACTCCTCCGCCTCGGCCTGTGCTTCTAGGAATATGATGATTAAAGTAGCCGGATGGAGTCGACTCATTCAAACTAACATACTCTTCCTCCTGTAACCATGTTTATGTTAAAAAGAAAATATCACTCCTGCTCTCTGTAAGTTTACTAACAGAGACTTGGAGCTTAGCAATCGTATATTTAGTAGTCCGCATCTAATTTTTCGGTCTCTTATTGGTACCAAATGTGCATTGGTTTTAATTTTTACAAGATTATTTTGGTTAACGCCGCACCTGGTGAACTTTTGGAGGGCGAGGAAACTGCAACCACTTCTATTTTGCTAGGCACCTGGTTAGAGTCGCCAATTACATAATGCAATCCTACAGTTTTGGAATCGCCAATTACATAATGCAATCCTACAGTTTTATTGGCAGGCGTTGGTCCTAGAGAAGCAGCAGAGAAATGTGTAAGACTGCAGCTCTGCATCCTGGCCTGGACCCTGCATTGTCAGGGAGAGGGTCTAATAAAACTGGCCAAATTACTAGAGACAAGAGCTGCACCATCCCGGGTGGGATGAATGCCGTCTCTTCTAATCAGACCGGGCTTTCCCCAAAATGTCTCCCAATTGTCAATAAAGGCCGCGTCGTTTTCTGAACACCACCGAGACAACCAGTGGCGGAGCGAGAGCATGCGACTAAACATGTCATCGCTGGTCAGATTGGGGAGGGGACCAGAGAAACCTACGGAGTCCGACATGGGTTTAGCTTAGTTACACACCGAGACAATATTAACTTTAGTGACTTCCGACTGGCGTAGACGGGAGTCATTAGCTCCAACATTGATGATAACTTTACCAAATTTACGATTACTCTTTGCCAGTAGCTTCAAATTTGCTTCAATGTCGCCCGCTCTGGCCCCCGGGATGCACCTAACTATTGTCGCTGGAGTCTGCCTCACATGTCTCACTATGGAGTCGCCAATCACCAGGGTCGGCTTCTCAACGGGTGTGTCGCTGAGTGGGGAAAATCGGTTAGACACATGAAGCGAGTGGTGGTGTTCCCTTTAGGACTACGCTTCCTCCGAACCGTCACCCAGCGGCCCTGCCTGGCCGGCTGCTCGGGAGCTGCAGGGGAGCGGCTATCAGCAGCTGCTATAGGCCGGTCCGCTGCTAGCTTACCCTGGTTAGCTGACCAGTCTACCGGACTATGGCGGAACCTCTAACTGACTGAGCCTCACCTCCAACCCTGCAAATAAACTACACTTCAAGCACTTACCGTCTTTGCTAAAGGAGGCAGAGGAATAGCTAAACATTTCACACACTGAGCAGCAAAGAGGTGAAAAGGTGGGAGAAGGAGAGGCCATGCTAAGAGGCTAACAGAGGCTAACGGACAGAAAATGTATTGGTGATTGGTGACAATGAAAGTTGTGGAAGAGAAAAATGTGCAAGTGTTGAAATAAAGACAGAAATTTACCAAATATAGTACTATTTTACCAGAAAACAATCTAAGTTTTAGACAAAAAAGTTGGGAGAGATCAGAGCCTGCAAACGCTGTGTAACGGCAACAGACCGCAACACCAATTCAATTCAATTCAATTCAATTAAATTCAATTTTATTTATATAGCGTCTAATACAACAGATGTTGTCTCTAGATGCTTTCCAGACACACCAGGAAGTGACGCGATGCGTGACGCAATACGCTGCCCAATCAGCAAGCAAGGATCAGAGCAGCCCACTCTTGCTCCTGATTTGTGATGTCTTTTGGATGAAAAGTTGAAATTTCTGCAAGAGCCTGCCTGCAGCCTTCTGATTGGTCAGAACTTGGGTGCTGCCAATTATTGCGCGGCCAGATTACTTATACTATTCAGATCTCTTTTCTCCCCTCCTCCTCACGGTAGTGCAAATGGGTCCCCTCGTGCAAAAAGCGGGCCCCGTTGGAAGATGAGGCCCCACGCACAGCGTTAAAGGAGCATGAGGCAGGATTGAGGCAGGATTTATGAAAAAAATTTGTATACGTTTTAAGTTTTCTAGTAATAATGTCAGATGAAGCGTTCCAAACCAAAAAGAATGAGCCCTCTAGTGTATCTCTCTGTTGCCTTGAACAGGCTGTGTGCTGCAAAATGTGCTGCAATTGTGGACCCGAATTTCCCGCGCTGTCCTGTGGATGTGACGTCACATGACGCTGCATGCGCGTTCTCCCCGTTCTCCCGTGCCGGCTTCGCTGTTGGCTATATGACCCCCGACGGCCGTCATGGCAAATGGTGGCGCTAATGAGTCTCATTTCTAAAAAGAAGCCTCATGCTCCTTTAAGGGAGGGCCGATGTTCTGACGATTTTTGCTGCTTCGTCGAAAAATGCTACCTAATGGTTTTCTACCTTTCGTAGAGCGACGATTTTACTGTGTTTTACTCCCTAACCCACTTCCAGTGATAGTCCAGTGACGTCCTATCAAATAATGCTCCCGTCACTTAATGCATTCAGGTAAGATATTAATCAATTCACTGCCACTGCAGGATGAATCTCAGCATACTTATACCCCCCAATTTATCAATTTTAAATCAATATTTCAGGGGTAGCATAATTTGATAGTCCAGTAACGTCCTATCAAATAATGCTCCCGTCACTTAATGCATTCAGAGCACGGGAAGCATCTAAAATGATCTCTGCTGGCCTGATACTGCGCTGCAAAATATCAAAAATGATCTCTGCTGGCTTGTATATATATAAATACTGTATATATGATGTTACTCACCGTTAACAGCAGCGTGGACTGAAGGGATGCATAAAATGATGGGTGTGGCAATCAAACTTTGAAAATCAACTGTGCGTGTGCGCAGAACCACAAAGTAGCAGATCTCGACGGGTAGCATGCATTGACGGAACAGCTGCACTGCATTCAATGCCTTCTATATTCTTTTACAGTATATCCCCATCCTGATAGGTGTTGCTCAACAATAAGGATTCATAGACTAACTCTTTGGTCATCCATGGCTCTCCAAACATTAAAAAAGACACTGCAGCGACAGTTGACTCTTGCATGGTTTTAATCAGAATCATTTGAACTGATGGCAGGGGTAGGCCATTGACCTGCAGGCCTGATTAGAATGTGACTGGTCACCTCTAAGGACATTTAGCCATTATAAATGGGTGCCATTATAGCCAATTATAAATGGGTGTGCAGACATATGCAACCAGGGTGTCGTAGGCTTTTCTATGTAAAATGTTCCAAGCTGTTAAGTATTTCTTTTTTCTTTTTGTATTTTTCTGGATTCCTTGTCAATGGTTCGATGCATCTGAATCTTCGATCAGATGCTATCAAGCTGTCTCTGTCTTTTGGTTGTCCATTGATATGAAATATAGATTGACGAGGGTGGGAGAGAAATGGAGGCAAGTTAATTTGGTTTCGGTGCTATGGATTAGATGTCTGATTAACATTTGGAAAGCCTGTTCCTGTTATGAGGAAGTACACAATCATTTATTTAGTGATGAGAGGATTTGCACTTTGTTTCACTGCAGGGAGAGGAGGAGATTTGTGTGAGTGAGACAGCTAACTACATCCTCTTATTTATTGTCAGTTATTTGCAATGGACACGCTGATGGCTGCAGGAGATGCACTGTTTGCAGCAACACTGGAGAGATGTATTTTGGCCAAGACTATAAATCCTCTGCATCTCAACATCCTGAGCAGTCAGTGTGACTGGCTCCAGTAAGAAAAATACTTTTCTTTACTGCCTAAAATAACATGAGAAATAAGAATGCTTAAAGATTGAATGAAGGTGGTAATTGGTGATGCTATAACATTCATCAGATGCCTGGACATGTTGTAGACTTTGGCCTCAGAAACAAATGATATGTTTCTTGTCAAAGGTATGTTTATCTATGGAAAAAAACTTTACATGTTGTAAAATGTCTTGCTATGGATTATTTTGGACAGGTTGTGAACATCTTACTTGCTCCATCCAGCTACCCTTCTACAAGTGATAATGTATTTCTGGGACGGCGGGATGACATCTTTGCATGTTGTTCTTCCTACCATTTTCCTTATCCAATTCCTCCAAATTATAGAACACAAAAAGGACTTTTAGCCAGCAGAAATGCCCAATGTCTCATGTCACAGACATGACAGGACATAGTCTAATGCAGGGGTCTTCAACCCGCGGCTCTTTAGCGCCGCCCTAGTGGCTCCTGGAGCTTTTTCAAAAATGTTTGACCTTTTTTTCCTTTTTTTCTTCTTTTTTCCTTTTTTTCTTCTTTTTTTTTCTTTTTTCTTCTTTTTCCCCTTTTTCTATTGTTTTCTCTTTTTTCTTTTTTTCTTCTTTTTTTTTCCTTTTTTTCTCTTTTTTTCATCCTTGTATCCTTTTTTTCCTTTCCTTTTTAATCTCGACATTTTGACTTTATTCTCAAAATTTTGACTTTTTTCTTGACATTTCGACTATTTTCTCGTCATTTCCACTTTTTTCTTGACATTTCGACTTTTGTCTCGAAATTTCCACTTTTTTCTAAACATTTCGACTTTTTTCTCGACATTTTGACTTTTTTCTAGAAGTGCATAATGAAAAAAAAAATCTTCACCCAGTTCTAACTAATATAGAAACATGCAGCATGTGTTGTCTTCATTCTGAGGCTTATACAAAACTTTTCATTTTTTGCGGCTCCAGACATATTTGCTTTTTGTGTTTTTGGTCCAATATGGCTCTTTCAACATTTTGGGTTGCCGACCCCTGCTCTAATGGCCCTTTTCCACTAGTACCTACTCAGCTCGACTCAACTCGGCCTGGTTTCTTTTCAGCACCTGGAGCAGAAGTAGGCAGGATTGGAGCAAAGCTGCTGTGACGTATTTGATTGTGATCCCTAGATCCCTTTTTAATTCTCTCCTCAGTCACCAGGTTTATGAACATCTGCACCTCAGAGTTGGATCACTAAACAGACCTTTGCTGCCATTGCCTGTTGAATAAAATGAAGAAGAAGCCGTCAGAGTCTCTTTCTCTGATTTCCTCCTCCTGACTCAGACGTCTGACTCCAACCCCCCGACCAATCGGTGGCCTGTAGTGTGATGACGTCAGATACAGCCGAATCAGCCGCTTAGAACCTCGGCAGAATAGTTACAGAAAAAGTATATACTCGGCACGTTTGACCCCTAGTGGAAACACGCAAAACGAAGGTCGGGCTGAGTAGGTTCTAGTGGAAAAGCGCCGTAAACGTCTCGACTGTGAGGGGACTGGTCGGCACCCCAATCAGACGCACCCAAACTGGCTACTTTTGATGCAGAAGAGTAGCCGTTATACTCAGTACTCGAGTTGTAAAAAAAAATCAGGGGAGATGGTGGATTTTATCATATGGGGACAGATAATTTGTGCTGATTACAAATAATATAATATATTACAAATAATAGCACTGACCAAAACACCTGCAGAAATACTGCAGGAATGACATAGCAGCAGTTAAATGCAGCCTTCTGTAAGCTTTAAATATCCACTGGGCTTACATCAAATACATCAAAACACAACAATAAAAAACAGTTTTCCGAACTTTTCAATATGACTCTGTCCTTCACAGGATAAGTAAAATGGATCACTGCAAAAACTCAAAATCCTAACAAGAATATTTGTCTTATTTCTAGTTAAAATGTTTCATTTTAGTAAAAAATCTCATTACACTTAAAACAAGACTCATCACTGGAAAAAACAACAATTTTCACCTGTTTCAAGTAGATTTTCACTTAAAATAAGTAGACAAATCTGCCAGTCCCCTCCTTGAACCGCCACCTTACTGTGGTGGAGGGGTTTGTGTGCCTGAGTGATCCTAGGAGCTATGTTGTCGGGGGCATTACGCCCCTGGTAGGGTCTCCCATGGCAAACAGGTCTCCCATGGCAAACAGGTCCTAGGTGACGGGCCAGACTAAGAGCGGTTCACAAAGCTTGTCATGAAGAGGAAACATCGGAGGACCGCTACGTCGCCCGGATCGGCGTCACCGGGGCCCCGCCCTGGAGCCAGGCCTGGGGTCGGGGCTCGTTGGCGAGCGCCTGGTGGCCGGGTCTTTGCCCGTGGGACCCGGCCGGGCTCAGCCCGAAACGGCGACGTGGGTCCGCCTTCCCGTAGGCCCACCACCCGCAGGAAGGACCATGGCAGGCCGGTGCAATGTGGGCTTGGTAGCAGTCGTGGCGGGGTGCCTCGACGACCCAATCCCTGAACCAAAACCCTCGCAGTGGGGACATGGAATGTCACCTCGCTGGGGGGGAAGGAGCCAGAGCTTGTGCGTGAGGTTGAGAGATACCGGCTAGAGATAGTCGGGCTCGCCTCCACACATAGCTTGGGCTCTGGAACCCAGCTCCTTGAAAGGGGCTGGACCCTCCACTACTCTGGAGTGGCCCAGGGTGAGAGGCGGCGGGCTGGTGTGGGCTTGGTTATAGCCCCTCAGCTCAGTTGCCATGTGTTGGAGTCCACCCCGGTGAACGAGAGGGTCCTTTCCCTGCGCCTTCGGGTCGGGAAAAGGTCTCTCACTGTTGTTTGTGCCTACGGGCCGAACAGCAGTGCGGAGTACCCGGCCTTCTTGGAGTCCCTGGGAGGGGTACTTGATAGTGCTCCAACTGGGGACTCCATTGTTCTACTGGGGGACTTCAACGCAATGACAGTTATACCTGGAGAGGCGTGATTGGGAGGAACGGCCTCCCCGATCTGAACCCGAGCGGTGTTTTGTTGTTGGACTTCTGTGCTAGTCACAGTTTGTCCATAACGAACATCATGTTCAGGCATAAGGGTGTCCATCAGTGCAAGTGGCACCAGGACACCCTGGGCCGGAGGTCAATGATCGACTTTGTTGTCGTTACATCTGACCTTCGGCCGCATGTCTTGGACACTTGGGTGAAGAGAGGGGCTGAGCTGTCAACTGATCACCACCTGGTGGTGAGTTGGATGGGCTGGCGGAGGAGGAGGTTGGATAGACCGGGCAGAACCAAACGGATTGTGAGGGTCTGTTGGGAACGTCTGGCCGAGCCCTCTGTCAGGGACATCTTCAACTTCTGAGCTTCTCTCAGATCCCGGGGGAGGCGGGGGACATTGAGTCCGAGTGGACCATGTTCTCTGCCTCCATTGTCGACGCGGCAGCTCGAAGTTGTGGTCGCAAGGTCTCCGGTGCCTGTCGTGGTGGCAATCCTAGAACCCGGTGATGGACACCGGAAGTACAGGATGCCGTCAGACTGAAGAAGGAGTCCTACTGGGCTATGTTGGCCTGTGGGACTCCTGACGCAGTAGATAGGTACCGGCAGGCCAAGCAAGCCATAGCTTGGGCGGTCCTGGAGGCAGATGGTTCTCCATCGGAAAAAAGGGTGGCGTGCCTTCTCCGGGTGGGTGGAGAAGTCCTGCCTCAGGTGGAGGAGTTCAAGTATCTCGGGACCTTGTTCACGAGTGAGGGAACGATGGAGCGGGAGATTGACAGACGGATCGGTGCAGCGTCCGCAGTTATGCGGTCGATGTACCGGTCCGTCGTGGTGAAGAGGGAGCTGAGTCGAAAGGCGAAGCTCTCGATTTACCGGTCAATCTACGCACCTACCCTCACCTATGGTCATGAACTTTGGGTAGTGACCGAAAGGACAAGATCGCGGATACCAGCCGCCGAGATGAGTTTCCTCCGCAGGGTGGCTGGACGCTCCCTTAGAGATAGGGTGAGGAGTTCGGTCACCCGGGAGGAGCTCGGAGTCGAGCCGCTGCTCCTTCACATTGAGAGGAGTCAGCTGAGGTGGCTTGGGCATCTGTACCGGATGCCTCCCTAGGGAGGTGTTCCAGTCATGTCCCACCGGGAGGAGACCCCGGGGCAGACCCAGGACACGCTGGAGAGACTTTGTCTCTCGGCTGGCCTGGGAACGCCTCGGACTCCCCTCGGAGGAGCTGGAGGAAGTGTCTGGGGTGAAGGAAGTCTGGGCATCCCTGCTGAGGCTGCTGCCCCCGCGACCCGGGAACGGATAAGTGGCGGAAGATGGGTGGATGGATGGATGGAAATCTGCCAGTGGAACAAGATCTTTTGCTTGTAATGAGAAGATAAATCTTGTCCCACTGGCAGATTTTTCAACTTATTTCAAGTGAAAAATTTACTTGAAACAGGTGAAAATTGTCAAATAAGTTATTTTCTGGTGATGACTCTAAATGTTGAAATAGCAGTAAAACCACATTCATTGATGAAATGACATAAGGGATGGAAAGGAGGGGTGGCAGTTTTACAGGGGGGAAGATTTGGACCGTTTTTATTTCAGGGGGGATGCCATCCCCCCTCATCCCCCCTCAACTCCAGTACTGCTTATAGGCCTACTTCCAACCCTTCGGTGATGTGACTGCATGCAGTATCAGAGGACAGAAGGAGATAGAAGTTGCCACCTCTTGGTTAATGATGTGCCAGATCAATAGTTGGATAGCAAAGATCCAGTCTTTACTGACTTATTCGTAGTCTTCATTTTTTTTCTGCACCAGAATCTAGAGAAATAACAAAAAACAGTAAATACGGCAAAGAGATTTCCCACTTTACGAAACATTGGAATGGTACAGCCCAGGGGCCTCATTTATAAAGCTTGCTTGCGCACAACACAGGGCTTGAAAGATGCGCAAGCCACCTTCTACGCAAAGGTTGGGATTTAAAAAGAAAAAACGAACCGAAAAATCTGCGTATCCCTATGGCAACCCTGACTCTCCTGTAGGAACTTACTTAAAAGGAACCCTGGCTATTAAGACATGTAGTCCCTAATTAGCCACAATTGTTCTCTTATACTAAAATATGTTGTTAGAAACACATAAAATAATCTAATTGCTTTAAAAATCTACAATGTTTATCACATATTTTGACCTGCGGGAGGCGCCATGTTTTACCTGCGCAATGCATTCTGGGGGCGATGACGTAGAGCGGTGGCTCTGGGAAGATAAGCCCTGTTAGTTTAACTGGGACAGGTATCCAAAACATAGATGAGCAGCACTCTCCCGGCCGTGGAGGCTGACGAGGGAGCCCATAAGACGTCTCGGTTCAGGCAAACTGGATCAAAGTTCTGTGATGCACGGGAGATCTGCAAAAATGATCAATGTCGTGCGCATCTTACCAGTGCATTAGGCTCCTGCGTGGACGGCGTAGCCTACGCCGTAGCCTGCGTAGCCTACGCCGTAGACGGCGTAGCCGGGGCTTTAGAGCCTGCAGCGCACCGCCATCCGCTCTCCGCTCTCCGCTCTGGCCGGGATGGAGACGCCGGTGGGCAATATGCACGTTTGGGTGAGCATAGCCCACCCCTGCCCCCCCTAAAACCGGCTTCAGTGCTGGGTCCACCGTTTGATGACAGACCAGAGGCTGAGGGGACTGGCCCGGGACTTTGACGAAACGGGAGGCGCAGACTTCGCTTCAAATAGGCAAGAACATCTTTATTTAATTTAATGACACCAGATCTGGCTGGGGTTTTTATTGTAGCATCGGCTATCTGCTAGTTGAAACGTGTGATCTGTTAGTCTGTCTGAGTTTTATGGTGTTTTTATAGTTCATGCTGTATGGTGCGGCACTTTTTTTTTATTTATTTTTTTTTTTAACTTTTTTGTAGGTGCGCCGTCACCTTAATGTTTAGCTGTGTTTTGATCTGTGTTTCTGGTGCGCCATCACCTGTTTAGCTGTGTTTTCATCTGTTTCTGGGTGTCAAAACAGTGTACGGGGGTTAGCAGGAGCCACCGTCTGACGTCACTACCCAGAATGTAAACAACAATGGCGACCTACATGTTAAATTATATTTTCAAATTTTATAAAAACGAAGACATCAAAAAGGTTTTTTATATCACATTGTTATAATTGATACCAACATTTATCTTTTAAGACCTACATGTCTTAATAGCCAGGGTTCATTTTAAGACATGGGGAACTGGCGACCCAGGCGGTGAGGTGGTGAAATTAATAATGTCATCACATATCACAACATATATCAGACTTATAATAAAATAGCGCTGATCGTGTCCCTCTGTGTTTGAAGCTCAGCGTCAGTACTCTGGTGCTGCTGCAGCCGCGGTGCAGGACACACCGGGCCGGGAACCTCCTCGTCACCCACCGCGACAACCGTAGAGTGACTGACGACAGAAAAAAACGAGGGGCTCCGTAGAGCGTTTAGGGGCTCTACGGAGCCCCTAAAGGGACACAGGTTTTTTTGTATATATAATGAGTTTTACGCGCGCGTGAAACCTTTACGTGCGGGTATAAGCCTAAATTATGGTTCCGCGTTAAAACGACGCAGAGCCTACGCCGTAGGGTACGCGGCGACGCGCACCTACGCCGTAGGCTCTGCGTTGGTGTAACGCAGAACCATAAATCAGCACTGAGGGGAGGGAGGAGGGGAGGGAGGAGGGGAGGAGGGGGCTGCCGGGCCGTTCTCCGCATCGCCTTCGCACAGAGTGTCTTGATGATTTGCAATTACAGGCTGAGCCTACCGCTAGTTTTTAAACTGAAAAAAGTGGGGGGGGCAAATACATGATTTTGAAAAGACGGGGGGACATGTCCCCCCTGTTGCGCCGGGGCACTCACGGCGTTTAGCGCAGCAACGCCATGCTGCCACTCACTCGCTTTAATAATTTTATACTATTTATATACTTTTTCTACTTTTGAAATTTAGTGGCACGGTGGCTCCACACGTCTCATTCATCCTGACTCACAAACAGGCTGCAGGAAGCCGCTGCGCATGCTCAGCAGGCTCATTCATATGCAAATACTACTTTGCATCGCCCATATATGGTAAAAAGTGGGCGTGTAGAGGGCGGGATATGAGGAAAATTCAAACGAACATTGCGTGCATGTGTGCGTGCACGCGGTTTTATAAATCCAGATTTTTTTTTTGCGCCCGCCATTTTCGGCTTTTGGCTTTACGTGCACTTTTAGTGTGGATCCTACGCACTCTTTTATAAATGAGGCCCCAGGACTTTAGTTCATGATCATTTCAAGGTAGTGTATGTTAAAGCCACGACTGATTCAGTACTCTACTCTTGTTTGACGTCAATAAACCCATTTCACCACCAACCCATTCACATCCCCACAGCTCCAGCAGGGCTATAAAAAGGCATCTTGCATGAAAAATGCAGCATTTCAACATTCATTCCCCAGTCATTACCATCTCTGCTGTCACAACCGCCAAACCTGCCTCCTTTTTATCCCATGAAGTCCACATCCTGCTTCTATTACTGGCGTTTCCTATAGTTTAGATGCATTTGCTTCTGAACAAATGATGAAGAAGATTTTGTGTCAGTACTGAAATATAGTCGAGTTGCCCCAGAAGCCACTCTGCTGCGAAAAGAGGAAACTGAGTAACGGAACTGTTCTTTTTCTGCCTTTAATTTTGAAGTACAGGACTGTCTCAGAAAATTAGAATATTGTGATTTTCTGTAAAGCAATTACAAAAACATAAATGTCATACATTCTGGATTCATTACAAATCAACTGAAATATTGCAAGCCTTTTATTATTTTAATATTGCTAATCATGGCTTATCATGATCATGGCTAAATTTGATATTTGATAGTTTGGATTAATGGGCGTGGCAAAATGGCTCAACAGCGCCCCCTAGAAAACTTTGTGCCTCAAGCCCCACAATACGGTTTGACGTACATGCACGAAAATCGGTACACACCTGTATCATGTCGCAACTTAAAGAAAAGTCTCTTGGGGGCCATGGCCGAAACCGAACAGGAAGTCAGCCATTTTGAATTAATCTGGTCATTTTGGCGAAATTTATGCCATTCCTTCGGCAGTTAATACGGCCCGAACCGTAACGTGCACCCAGGTGTGTTATACATCAAAATGTGCGTCTCCATCCTGTGACAACACGCATTACTTTTCTCTTTCAAAAGCGTTACCGTGGCGACGCTAGACGCCAAAAAGTGCGCCACCCTTCATCTGATACCACAATACGGTTTGACATACATGAACGAAAATCACTACACACCTGTATCATGTCGCAACTTAAAGAAAAGTCTCTTATGGGGGGGGCTGCTACTGACTCCTTCAAATTGATATCTGGGGAATCTTGAGTTGTTGTGGGAGCTGGTTTGGTTGTTAATTGGTCAGCAACTTTTTTCAGATAGATTTGCGCCAAAATAACATTTATGTAAATTCCGTTGTTGCAGTTGTAGGAATTTGTTTACGTCAAAATGCACAGAAACTGCTATTTTAAGGCTTCTTTTGAAAGATTTGTTTTGAGAAAAGATTAGCCTCTGTAACTTTTAACTTAATCCAGTTCACATTATGCTTCAACAAAAAGAAAACATTGGACTGTATATTTCTTTTTTGTCTATCCTGTTTCTTTAATGCATTTAAATGCGTGGAGATGTTTCCCCTTTTTGTTTTGCATCTGCTCACGGCCATGTCCCCGCTTCGTGCTGTAAGGCTGCAGCGCCTGCAGTTCAAGTGCTTCAGCTCTGAGCTCCTGGTAGTTATAAATAAAAGACATTATGTTCTATTGTAGTCTGGCCCTCGTCTGCCTGCAGCTGCTGCTTAAGTGATCTCCGTGGAGCTCTGGGCAGCGCACGAGGAAAAACGAGAAAAACACAGCTTCCAAATACACTTTTTTAGCATTTACGTATGTTTGTGAAGGAAATTCTAAATTAATATTTGTGAATAAATGAGGTGCAAATGTTGCGTCTCTATTCATACCGTGATTTGATGAATGGATCTTCACTAGTGGGTTTTTTTGCCGGCGGGGGGCGGGGGGGTTGGGGGGTGCACTGGTCAAGGCAGAGATGTGCAGGGAGAGGTTTAACACTAAAGCGATGCTCCATGGAGCAGAATTAAAGCAGAGGTACTCAGGGACAACACAGGCCATTCAAAATAGCACTCAGCCTGAATAATGGAGCAGCATGAAGAAGGGGAGGAGAGGGAGAGGAGGACGAGGGGCAGAGATAAAGGAGAGGAAGAATTACAGGAGAGGGTTGTGAGCGAGATTATGTAGAGAGTGGGAGGAAGAAGAAGAAGAACTTTAAGGAGAAAAGAAGAAGATGCAGAAGAAATGAGGCAGTACACAGCACTCCAACATATTTTAAGTATAGCAGGTGTATCTAACGTGGCTAATGAGTGCATAGGTTTACTTACATGGATAATGTATGATAACTTAAAGGAGCATGAGGCAGGATTGAGTTTTAAGTTTTCTAGTAACAATGTCAGATGAAGCTTTCCAAACCAAAAAGAATGAGCCCTCTAGCGTATCTCTCCATTGCCTTGAACAGGCTGTGTGCTGCAAAATGTGCTGCAATTGTGACCGGAATTTCCTGCGCTGTCCTGCGGATGTGACGTCACATGACGCTGCATGCTCGTTCTCCCCGTTCTCCCGTGCCGGCTTCGCTGTTGGCTGCAGTACCCCCGACAGCCGTCGTGGCGAAGGGTGGCGCTAATGAGTCTCATTTCTTAAAGGAG
This sequence comes from Cololabis saira, assembly GCF_033807715.1. Taxonomy (NCBI): domain Eukaryota; kingdom Metazoa; phylum Chordata; class Actinopteri; order Beloniformes; family Belonidae; genus Cololabis; species Cololabis saira. The sequence continues at coordinate 48,133,457 of NC_084591.1, read as the reverse complement.
CCTAATGCTCCTTTAAGGAACAGTCCTGTTCTCCAGTTGATGGCCTCGCTGGCGGTGGGTTGCCTCCCTCTTACTTCTCCCCTCT
>NC_084591.1:48059251-48131751 GCF_033807715.1 Cololabis saira | reverse complement strand
TGAACATGAACATAAACATAAACATAAACCCCAGAGCAATTATTATATAAACAATGGCAGGTAAAAACTCCCATAGTGGGAGAAAAGCCTTAAGCCAAACAGTGGCAAGGAAAAACTCCCCTTTAGGAGGGAAGAAACCTTGAGCAGGACCAGGCTCATAAGGGGGGACCCTCCTGCCGAGGGCCAGACTGGGGGAGTCAGGGACGTCGACAGCACACAGGCAGGTGGAAGCAGCAGCGGGATGACCAGGGGGGGGGGGGTTGGGGTGCAGGCAGGCGGAAGCAGCAACAGCAGACATCCACGTAGGCAGGTGGAAGCAGCAACGGGATGACCGGGGATGGGGGGGAGGGCCGGGAACACAGGCCAGAACGCAGCTCCCGAGGCTCCAGCCTGCAAACATACACAAAAGAGAAAAAAGGGGGGCCGGCACAAGAAACTACAGGAGCGATGGACAAAAATGATAGCTATGAGATATTTATAATAAATAAAAATGGTAATGGAGAAGAGAGGCAGGGAAAAGGAGAGGAGAAGAAGGGTGAGAGGCACCGCCCAGCGGATCATGTCGGTGCCCCCCTGCAGCATAAGCCTATAGCAGCATATCTACCGCGAAGCTATATTTGAGACTAACTATTATAGTTTTGTTCTATAGCTGCGACTATGACTACTGACTCTAACACACTAAAGTTTACACTACCTAGAGATTTACCAACACCAGCTAGAGGTTTACTAAACACTAACTATAGCTTTACTAAACAGAAAAGTTTTAAGTTTAGTTTTAAAGGTGGAGGTGGTGTCAGCCTCCTTAACCCAGATTGGAAGTTGGTTCCATAGTAATGGTGCCTGATAGCAGAACGCCCGCCCTCCAAATCTACATTTAGATACTCTAGGAACTACGAGTAAACCTGCACCCTGGGAGCGGAGAGCTCGGCCAGGAACATAAGGCACTATCAAATCTTGTAAATACTGCGGAGCTAAGCCGTTTTGGGCTTTATATGCAAGTAATAAAATTTTAAATTGAATTCTGAATTTTACAGGTAGCCAATGAGCGACGCTAACACTGGAGAGACGTGGTCTCTCCTGCTGATTCCTGTCAGCACTCTTGCTGCTGCATTCTGGATCAGCTGGAGCCAATTCAGCAATAGGCTCCAGCGTGGAGCCTATTTGCTCCAGACATATACATATGTATATGTCTGGAGCATATACATATGCTGAACCATGCTTAAAGGAGCATGGTTCAGCAAACTGAACCATGCTCCTTTAAGTTTAGTTGTTCAGTTTAGGAGTTTTTGTTGTGTGTGTGCGATTCGTCGGCCAGCAGCATCTTTGCTGGTCGGCGTCTGAAACGGCGCCATGGACCTGACCAAACTGACGAGGAAAGACAGCATTAAGATCTCGCCGGGGTCTCCTTGTTCGGTGGAGGACTGCAGTCTGGCCGTGGGGCAGGTTGTGGGTCACAGCAGCATCAAGTCCACTGCGCGGATGAATAATGCGGTGGTGATTTTTGTGGATAGTGTAATGAAGGCGACTACGGTGGTGCAGAACGGGATTGTGGTGGGCGGTTCCCTCGTGTCTGTTCTGCCGCTCAACACGCCCGCGAGAAAAATCCCTTTGTCCAATGTCCCCCCGTTTATTAGTGATGAGGCACTGATAAGAGAACTATCCAGACATGGAAAAGTCGTGTCCCAGATGATGAAAGTCCCCTCAGGCTGCAAATCTCCTCAGCTGAAACATGTGGTGTCTCACAGGAGACAGTTGCTGATGATCTTAGACAACAGGACTGAGGAGCTGAGTCTGGCCTTTAAGATCCAAGTAGACGACTTTGACTACATGATTTTCGTCTCATCTGAAAACATGAAGTGCTTTAGTTGTGGCAGAGAGGGACACCTTATTGTTTATGTATTTTTGAGCACATTGAGTCCATGCTTGTAATGTGAAATGTGCTTTATCAATAAAATTGATAGGGGGATTGAAGGGGAACAGGAAAAACAGGCAAGTGAGGGTGGACAGGATGAGGCTGCAAGCAAAAGGTTAGACAGACAGGCGAGGAGCAGAAGGTGGAGGAGGAAAGGAGAAGAGTGTAAAGCAGAAGGACGGACATGTAGGTGAAGGAGGAAATGACAGTGGGAGTCAGGACGTTGACATGGAAAAGGACGAGGAGGCCTTAAAAGTTCCACGTCTGAAGAGGAAGACCAGACGTAATGGGGGGAGCTCTCAAGCGAAGAAAGGCACAGCGAAACAGAGACACACAGAGTCAAAGTCTGTAGACTTCTTGGACAGTAAAACCTCCCCTCCCTTTACTGCTCATCTGTGACCGGGCAGTTTGAAAAAACAACTACCGGTCAGGGAAGTGATCCTCTACTCTCACCACCTTCATGTTTTTGGTTTTCTGCAGGAACTGTTTAATCATTCCAACACTGTAAGGCTTCTGAACCTGACTGCCCGTCAGCCTGGAGTCGGAAGAGTGTGCTGTACTGCAGTGAGTACAGGGATGACAAAGAACTGTTTGGTTCTTTCGGCAACGAGTTGCCTAAAGTCCCGGATGACGTGAATGCCAGGCTGGGGGAGCCTCTGCTGCTGGAGGAGCTTTTCGCAGCACTGCAGGGCATTGAGGGAGGAAAGGATCCTGGCATGGACCGCATTCCTGCAGAGTTTTACAAAGAATTCTGGAAAGACATAGGTGAAGATCTCCTATTGGTTTTTAACGAGAGTTGTAAAGACTTGTGCCTACCGCTGAGCTGCAGGAGAGGGGTGATAACTCTCCTGCCAAAAAAAGGGGATCTTCAACAGATCAAGAACTGGCGTCCAGTATCTCTCCTCTGCACAGACTACAAGATCCTGTCCAAAGCGCTGGCCAACAGACTGAGGGAGGTGATGGACCTGGTCGTCCTGGATGTCCTGGACGTGCCTTGTAGGTCCATTTTGGACAATGTGTCCTTAATTCGTGACATTTTGGACATCTCTGGTTCATTGGGCTTTAAAACTGGTCTCATTTCGTTAGACCAGGAAAAAGCTTTTGATAGGGTTGAGCACCTTTACCTTTGGAAAACAATGGAGGGTTTTGGCCTCAGCCCAGGTCTTATAGCTATGATCAAAGTTTTGTTCCAGGACATTGAGAGTGTGCTGAAGATTAATGGTGGTCTGAGTGCCCCTTTTAAAGTGTGTAGGGGGGTGCGACCGGGCTGTTCACTCTCAGGAATGTTATATTCACTGGCAATTGAACCCATGCTATGTAAAATCCGCAATGTCACTGAAGGCCTGCTTTTAAAAGATTTTAACAAGAGACACAGTTCATCGGCTTATGCAGATGATGTGGTCATTTTTGTTAGGAATCAAAGTGAGATAAACAAAGTGGAGAAGACTGTTAAGGATTTTGGGGTTCTGTCAGCTGCTAAGGTAAACTGGGAAAAGAGTGAGGCACTGGCAGTTGGGAAATGGGAGGGAGGTCTGCCCAGGTTACCAGGGTTGGAGTGGAGAACTGACGGTTTCAAGTACCTTGGGGTGTACGTCGGCAATGAGACAATTATTCAGAAAAATTGGGAGGGGTGTAGTGGAGAAAATGGAAGGGACACTCAACAAATGGACATGGCTGAAGCCACACATGTCTTACAGAGACAGGTCACTGATAGTGAACAATTTGGTGGCTTCTGCTCTGTGGCATAGACTGGCCTGTATGGAGCCCCCTAAAGGCCTGATACAGAAGTTACAGGGCACGTTTGTTAACTTCTTCTGGGACAAACTGCACTGGGTCCCACACAGTGTTTTGTTTTTATCAAGGGAGGAGGGGGGACAAGGGCTAATAAACATGGAGAGCAGAGTGGCCACTTTTAGACTGCAGGTTGTACAGAGATACCTCATAGGACCAAGAGATGTTGTTTGGAGGGAGGTGGCTAGCAGCATATTGAGGAGGACAGATGGCCTGGGTCTTGACACCGCACTGTTTTTAATGGGTTCTAAGCCTTTTAATGTATGTGTTTTACCTCCTTTTTATCAGTCACTTTTTAAAACATGGCACCTTTTTAAATGGAAGAGAACGGAACCTACAAGCTCGCTGCACTGGCTTTTAGAGGAGCCTCTCATCAATGAGGCCAAACTGGACATCCAGGACAGCACAACACCGAGTCTCAATATCATGCTCTGCACCTCGGGGGCTGTCACCCTGAGGAGAGTCGTGGAGGTGGCTGGTCCTGGACTAACGGATGCTCCGGCTATGGCTGCTTTCCTCGGACTGAGGTCTATTCAGCAGACCAGGAACATCTTGACCATGTGGGCTGGGAGACTGACAGCGGACGAGACACAGATGCTGCGGGATTAGGGGGATGGAGTGGAAGTTCCAGAGGAAGACGATCCCTTTCCGGAGTTGGGCTTCGCTCCGGTTTTAGATGGACTTGCAGGTGCCTTTTTTACCAACGAGGATTACGTTTTTGCTGACTTTTACACTGTGACTGTTAAACAAATCTACAAGCGGTGCGTAAAAGCACTAAACAAAAGCAAACTGAATGGGAGATCTGACACTGTTTGGAGAAAGACACTGGGGGTGGACAGTGGGGTGAAACCGGCTTGGAGGGTTTTATACAAACCACCGCTGAAAAGAAGGACTGGGGACCTCCAGTGGAGAATACTACATGGAGCCATTGCAGTGAACAGTTTTGTCTCAGTGTTTAATCCCACTGTTTCCCACCAATGTCCGTTTTGTGCAGAAGTTGAAACGGTGTTCCATTGTTTTTATGAATGCAGTAGGCTTTTTAACCTGTTCACTATATTTGAGACTGTTTTTAATCTGTTTAGGGTGAAGTGGTTGAAAACTGCTTTTATTTTAGGAGGTGGCTACTCTAGTCGGCAGCTGTTGAACCTGCTGACAGGTGAGGCCAAAATGGCGATTTATTGCAGCAGGAGAAACACGGTGGAGGACAGATCAGGACAGGAAGTGTTACCTATTTTTATGTCTAGTTTGAAAGCCAGAGTCTGGGTCGATTTTAGATTCTTCAAGGTGATGTGCAATATGGAAGAGTTTATCCTGAGATGGTATTTTAAAGACATTATTTGTTCTGTGATTGATGGCGAGCTGGTATTTAATATTTAATGGTGGTTTGCGTTGCATAGTTTATATTTTGTAAGAGCTTCAATGATTTGAAGTTTTCTATGTTTTTTAAAATAAAGTTTTTTTAAAAATGTAAAAAATCTTTCTTTCTTTCTTTCTTTCTTTCTTTCTTTCTTTCTTTCTTTCTTTCTTTCTTTCTTTCTTTCTTTCTTTCTTTCTTTCTTTCTTTCTTTCTTTCTTTCTTTCTTTCTTTCTTTCTCTTTTTTTCTGTCTTTCTTTCTTTCTTTCTTTCTGGCTCATTTCCTTCCTTCCTTCCTTCCTTCCTTCCTTCCTTCCTTCCTTCCTTCCTTCCTTCCTTCCTTCCTTCCTCCCTCCCACCCTCCCTCCCTCCCTCTCTCCCTCCCTCCCTCCCTCCCTCCCTCCCTTCCTTCCTTCCTTCCTTCCTTCCTTCCTTCCTTCCTTCCTTCCTTCCTTCCTTCCTTCCTTCCTTCCTTCCTTCCTTCCTTCCTTCCTTCCTTCCTTCCTTCCTTCCTTCCTTCCTTCCTTCCTTCCTTCCTTCCTTCCGTTGTGCGTGGATTTAACCCAGAACCATAAATCAGCTTTACACAAAAACGTCATCAACGGGAATTTATACTTTTTACCGCGAGATGACAAATTCTTACTGTGGGGATTTTTTTTGACAGTATATCGTGATGTGAATGGTAAAATATCACCCATTCCTAGTGGCAACAATTAAACTTCATTCTCACGTTTTTTTTTTCTTGTTGGTAAGCTGGGAAACTGCTCTGCAGGAAAACATTAACAGCTATAATAGTGATTGGATGTCTAATGTATGTGTCCTAGAAATAATCCAGTCTTGCTTGTATTTTTATTTTATTTTCATTTGCATTAACCACTTAAATATTTCATACATAGGTGGAATACATGTTCAGTTTATTTGACTCTATGTAACAATACACTTTAGCCTTAGAAAAAGAAAAAAAAATCAATTTAAAACAATTCACATTTTCAGCAAGTTATGGCCCACTTCCAAAAGCATCCAAACACTAAGAACTTGCCTGTCTTTGCTGACAGCGGACTTTCTTTTGTAATAACAGAAAGGGTTTTCAGTCCACGTAGAGTTATTGATGACGATTCCTAGTGCAGAGGTGCTTTTGGGATGCCAGGCTTGATTACAGCAGTGATCTTTCCACTCCTTGAACAAAAATACTTCCTTATCTATCTGCAATCCTGACGAGGATAAATGTAATTTCAACACACATGGATTCATTTCCAGTGCAAGTGACTAAAATGGAAAACAGAATAAATTAAGAACACAACAGCAGTTGAATGTTCGTTTGTATTCATCACTCATTGAAAAAGTCATTTACACTCATATAATCATGAGGAACAAGAATAAAAGCTATGTCTAATATGTATACTCTCAGATATCATACAACTGTGATTTTTAGTGCAATTTCACTTGTTATACATTTCTGCCCACCTTTTCCCCCCATTTCCACCAAAGTATCCACTAAAAAGGAGCGTCTGCCACAAAAATGTTAGCCTGCTGGGGGCAGTTTGTGCATCGTCTTTTTAAGTGGTTAAATCTCCAAAATTTCAACTAAGTCTTTTGTTTCTTCACAACTCTTAATTCCAGATATTTGGCTTTCTTTCTTTTTGTAACACAAGCAAAAGCAAAGATGTATTTGGTGTGCCAACATCTAAAGAGTTTTGAGAAGTTGCACTGTTTAAAACCCAAGTGCAGTGTCATTTTGTCAAAACTTGGCACTTATTAGGATACTAATGGAAACTGCTGCCTGCCTTTTAGCAGAATTGAGGCTTGATGAAGTTTAGGCTTTTAGAATCCATGTTGGGGCCAAGAACTATGGAGGATTTTAGTGCCAAAATTAAATAAATAAATACATCATTAATTAATTAATTGACTACTGTCATTAATTAATTAAAATGGGAATTAAATATATAATTCATTAATTAAATGTATAATTAATTAATTAAACGTGTCATTAATTAATTTAAATGGGAATTCAATATATCGTTAATTAATTAAATGTGTCATTAATTCATTAAAATTGGAATGAAATATGTCATTAATTAATTAAAATACATTTCATTTTAAATAAAAAATATATATTTAATTATTTCAGTATTTAATTAATTATTTCAGTATTTAATTATTAATCATGAAATGTCAAACTGTCAGTTTCACTTGTCTAACTCAGTGGGCGGGACTAACGTGAATCTAGTCGAATCCACTGCTTTGGTCTGCTTAAATACTGAAATAAATACTGAAACAATAAAAAATTATTTTTTACTTAAAATTAGTTGTATTTTAATTAATTAATGACGTATTTAATTCCAATTTTAATTAATTAATGACACCTTTAAATAATGAATGATATATTTCCTTCCCATTTTAATTAATTTATGATGTATTTATTTATTTAATTTTGGCACTAAAAATCCTCCATAAAGAACTACAGCTATTCCCCTCAAAAAGGCATCTGGAAAGCTGCCTGAATGACTCTGGGTAAAGATGTTGTACTGTAGCGATCACAAAATGGACTGAGAAGTTGTGGCCGGGTCGTGGTTTTGTCTGGGTCGTGGCTGGAAGCTGCACCCGCCTACCCAATAACCAATAACCAATAACCAATAACCAATAACCAATAAGCAGTACTGGAGTCGACGGGGGATGAGGGGGGATGGCATCCCCGCTGAAATAAAAACGGTCCAAATCATCCCCCCTGTAAAACTGCCATCCCTCCTTTCCATCCCTTATGTCATTTCATCAATGAATGTGGTTTTACTGCTATTTCAACATTTAGACTCATCACCAGAAAAATAACACCAGAAAAATAACTTATTTGACAATTTTCACCTGTTTCAAGTAAATTTTCACTTGAAATAAGTAGGAAAATCTGCCAGTGGGACAAGATTTATCTTCTCATTACACGCAAAAAAATCTTGTTCCACTGGCAGATTTTTCTACTTATTTCAAGTAAAAATCTACTTGAAACAGGTGAAAATTGTTGTTTTTTCCAGTGATGAGTCTTGTTTTAAGTGTAATGAGATTTTTTTACTAAAATGAGACATTTTAACTAGAAATAAGACAAATATTCTTGTTAAGATTGTGAGTTTTTGCAGTGATTCATGTTACTTATCCTGTGAAGGACAGAGTCATATTGATAAGTTCAGAAAAGTGTTTTTTATTGTTGTGTTTTGATGTATTTGATGTAAGCCCAGTGGATATTTAAAGCTTACAGAAGGCTGCATTTAACTGCTGCTATGTCATTCCTGCAGTATTTCTGCAGGTGTTTTGGTCACTGCTATTATTTGTAATATATTATATTATTTGTAATCAGCACAAATTATCTGTCCCCATATGATAAAATCCACCATCCCCCCTGATTTTATTTACAAATCCAGTACTGCCAATAACCAATAAGCATCTACCCACTAACGCAGGCTAACATTAGTTGTTGCAGCGCGGCTCCTCGTGGCCCGTGCCGCTTCAGCTCTCACAGCTACTGCTTCCTACATTCCTATGGTCATCCAGTTATTGCAGTTTTGTCACAGTTCTGTACAGTATTGCACAATTCAACTTATAATGCAGGAAGTTTCCCATAGTCATACTTTGCTCAAAATTAAACTGTTGCCTGCAACCAGAGCTGAGCACTAATAGTTTACACTGAATGGCATAATAATTCATTAATATGTCTTAAGTTTAATCAGAATTAATATGCAGGTATTCATGGTTCTATCACAAATTAAAATCTCAATTAACCACTCCACAATACATTTACTAAAACAAAGTCAACCAAGGTGAAATCTTTTTAAAGACTGGCTCCTGGACAGTTGAGCAATTAGATCAGGGGTGTCAAACTCATTTTGCTTGGCGGGCCGCACGCTCCAAATAACAAAAACGGTGCACATTTTTTTTTTTTGTAATTTTTTTTTTTTTTATTATTGTTATCTAATATGATATCAGTTTAGTGAATTTTAAAGGAAATATGCACTTTGTTTACACTCTAATTATCTAAAATATATTTCTTCAGGATCTTTTCTTGAAATTTCTCGTTTTTTTTTCAAAATATTTAAGATACTTTTAATATCATTTTTCAAAGATAAACAGAAACAAGTATGTTGTTTTTATATTTCACTTTTTTATAGGAAATTTAATTAAAAGCAAAATCTTTCTTATTACATCCGAGAGAGTTTCTTTGTGATTTAGAGATTTTTCCAGTACAATTAAGTGTATTTATTTTTTTAAATTGGCGCGGATATTTACGCCAGTGTGCCGAAAAAGTCAGCACTTCTTTTTTAACTCTTTTACTTTGTCACTATCCTCGTATTCAAAACTGAAATTCTCCGAATAAATATCTTCTATCATCTTTTTTAGCAGTTATATTTTTCCTGCGAAAATATATAATAGTAGTCAGTTAATAAAAATAAACGACCGTCTACAAAGAAATAAAATCGGCAAATGCATTCTAGAAAACAAAAAAAATGTCGAAAACTGCTCTATTTGTGGAATAACGATGGATTTGTAGAAGAAATATATTATCAGATATGCTGCGATTCATGGCAATTATTTATGCCTTCCTTTTTAGTAAATTAACATTTAGGTTTTTTGCATTGGAAACCTCTCGCAGGCTGCACATTTGACACCCCTGAATTAGATGTTCTTTTTCTTTTGAAAAGTTGGAAAACTGATGGATTTATTAGTGGTTCTGTTTTGGTGGTGGTTGGTACTCGTGAACATCTCAAGTCAAAAAGCAGTTTTCAGAACTGCAGTGACGTTCTGTGACATTTTTTCTTCCGCGGCTTCGTTCTTAGACGCCCCTGCCACTGAGGCTGAACGCCTTTTAAGACAAGTATGCAATAAGCACAACAGTGTCGGCCCTCTACAAACACATAATAGATTACCTGTTGTCATGATTCATACTAACTACTGTGAGATTGTGCAAAAATGCAGTAGTATTCATCCTTTTGTCAAATGAGAAGTTCAACTTGTCATATTTTCTTGACATTTACATGGACAGAAAAGAAATAGGTCTCTGGCTACATGTCAGATCTGTGCAAAGTCACATTAAACAGGTGTTTGAGTGGGTTTTACATCTTATTGTGATATGCTTCAAAAATGAAAGGTTCATATTTTTGAATTAATAAAAAAAAAAAAAAAAAGAAAAAACTTGTATGACATAGCCTGACAAGCCTCTCTTCTATGGTAAAAATTACTAGAAATTGAGATGCAAGTGTTTCAGGAGCCCTTACACAGACTGGGAAAAGAAAATCACCTATAAAAAAATACTACATTGATTGATTTTATAAGAGATTTGCCAGAGTTCAGCCCTTTTTAGTACAAATACAATATTTTTAAGGCTAGAATAATACAAAATAATAATATGTATACATCAGTCATAGATTCTTATAGGAAATAAAAGTTATCTCTCCAAGCAGGAACTCCCTCTCACACAAAGACTAAAGTGCAGGAGCCAAGAATGCGTTGTGTGCATCCTGCTGGCTTTATATCAGAGTCATAATCACGTCATAACAAACTTCTTTGGATAATTAACCAAGAATGTAGGCGTCTACGGGGCCCACAGGTCTGATGGATCCATTAACAGCCAGCTAACCAAGAAATGTAAAAAAACAAAACAAAAAAAAAACAACCCACATTATCTGTAGGTGCCTTTTGATTAAATTCTTGAAGGCAACTGGATATGTAATGAGTTCAAATAAAGCCACGTGTGGAAAGCAGCCTGGCAGGGCGTTGGAATTAAACTCGTGCAGATAGAATACCGAGTGCAACAGCAGCTTCTGTGGCCTGAGGAGAGACACAAGAAAAGATGATTGGGCATGTATTTAAACTTTGATGACCCCCGCACATACATGCATCATCAAGTTTTATGTAGATATACTATGGAGCTAGAACAGTCTCATAATTCGTAAATGCACACACCGTTTCACAAATGCCAGGACAAGTTTCACAAATGGACAAAAGGACAATTCACACGTGCGTAGGACAAGATATACAAATGTATTTTTGATGCACACACAAATATAACCTGATTTACAAAAGTTTTTTTGTCTGTGAGCTGCGCTGGATTTGCGTGTGACTTTTGAGACTCCCCTGACGTGAAATCTTGGCTCCGATTTGCAAATCGGTGTGTGCATTTGTGAAACGGTGTGTGCATTTGAGAATTATGAGACTGTTCTAGCTTCATAATAAGGTTGAACCCAGTCTCGCATAAAAACGTACCCTGCCTACATTGGCCCAAAGTGCAAAAAACGTAGAGGGGTTACAATAATATCCCTTGAATTGTTACATTGTCACATATTTTCTGCCTATTCGTTTTGCGTCCAAGTCACGTGACTTTCAAGATTTTGGCCGTGACACCAAAAAACATGTAACCCCTCTACGTTTTTGCACTTTGGACCAACGTAGGCAGGCTACGTTTTTAGGTGAGACTGGGCTGAGATATAGCACCGATGGAGGTCACGGTATCGTTACCTTTCACAGTCCACAGCACAGTCACTGTTCCTCACAACTCGGAGCTGGAAAAGCTTCTGCTTCCTGGTTCTGGAACATGTACTGGATAAAAAACAAAAAAACAATCTCTTGTTACCCTGCCAGCATCGAGAGATCTTCAGTAGCCAAAAGTCCATGACGCTGACATATGGCGCTTTTCCACTAGTACCTACTCAGCCCGGCTTTGGTTCTTTCCCTGGGGGTCTAAGGTGCCGAGTAGATACTTTTCTGTATCTATTCTGCCGAGGTTCTAAGTGGCTGAGTCGGCTGTATCTGACATCATCACACTACACAAACTAAAGTCACAAACTTGTTCAGAAGAACACACACACACACACACACACACACACACACACACACACACACACACACACACACACACACACACACACACACACACACACACACACACACACACACACACACACACACACAGGCCTGACAGCTGTCAATCACACGGCGCTGAAAACTCAGATAGTCACGGACTGACCCAGTTCCATCTTTGATTCAGCTTAAATACAAAAAAAACATAACTGGTCTAAAATTACACAATCTATTTAGATTTAGATAGATATAGACACAGCGGTCTATAACATCATTTCTGATTCTATAACAGAATAGACTCTAGTCTAGTTCTATAACAGAATAGACTCTAGTCTAGTTGACAACAACACAAACATTCAAATAGGCAGGAGGTCAAGGCTACACAACATTCTGATAAATAAATTATTTAAGAAGGTTACACTGACTCACCAATGGTAGTTGACGCTTTAATAAAACTTTGTACATGCTTAGTCCTCTTTTAAAGTTTAGCTCATCTCCTTCATGGCAGCAAATTTGCAGAGTCGGCAAATTGGCTGTAACTGTAAAGCCTGATTTATGGCTCCGCGTTACACCAACGCAGAGCCTACGGCGTAGGGTACGGGGCGACGTGCACGTACGTTGCGTGTCGCCGCGTACCCTACGCCGTATGCTCTGCGTCGAGTTAACGCAGAACCATAATTCAGGCTTTACAGCCAATCAGCGTTGGCTCACGGCCCTGATGCGTTCAGGACAGTTGTAAAGTAAGAATTAGCTACACTGGCCGCACAATGCACATTTTATCCTTATTATAGCTTACAATTTACGATTATATATGAACGTATCACACAAAACGGGGCCCTATCATTGGGCCCTATGAGCTTGTGGGCCCCGGGGCCCTCACCCCCTCTGGCTCCGCTACAGGAACATGGTACTGGCTTCACAAATATATTCTGAATTCCATTGTCTCTGTACATGGATATGGGATTGTAGAGACTGACTACAGGCTTGTTCAGCCGTCGGATGTGGATGCCATCCCTGAGGCTTTTATTAGGATGCTGCATCCAGCACAGAGGCAGTATCAGTTCACTGAATACATTGAATAATTCTCCTGATGTTGGTGGAAAGTGTTGCTGGGAAGAGGAATCAAATAGATGGGTGAAGTTGAGACACACTGAAATATTGAGAGCAGTTTTAATTACTGGTCTGACTTCTGAGATGATCCTCGGACTAAAAATAAATGAAGAGATGAATGAAAAACAATTCAAAAAAGACAACTAACGCTGTAAGGTCAGAGAATAGCATCCTGCAGAGCCACAAAGATAAAAATGATCATATAATGGAGAGATCAATCTTAAACAAAATGCAGCTAATAATAGCATCAGTATCAACCAGGAAAAAGAAAAGAAAAAAAAAACATTTCAAAACAAAATGAGCAAGAGATTGAGATTTTTCGGGAAGTTCCAAGTTTCCTGAAGATAGAATTATCATGATTCTGGGTAAAACATCACAGTGTGAGGCAAATAACCCCAAAACAGAGTGAGCAGGGAACATGCATAGTACCGGTAACTGGAAGTGTAAACATCTGCAGTGGGCTCTTATTAATGAGAGCAGTATCGACTGTCAGCTCTGCAAACACGGCTAAACAGAGGTGAAGGAGAAACCAGCTCTCTTCCAGATGAAACATTCCACCACGTTTTAGGACGTACAGCTGAGTAAGATGGAAGATAATCACTTAAAAGGTTCACAAGAGCTGTTGATGTTACGTTGTGCTTCTTCGGAAACCATTGCATGAAAAAGAAAAGAAGTAAATTATACTACACTACAGGCTCAGAGATCCTCCCCAATAACTGTACTGGGGCCTCATTTATAAAGCTTGCTTGCGCACAAATCAGGGCTTGAAAGATGCGCAAGCCACCTTCTACGCAAAGGATGGGATTTAAAAAGAAAAAACTAACCGAAAAATGTGCGTATCCCTACGGCAACCCTGACCCTCCCGTAGGAACAGTCTTAAGATATGGGGAACTGGCGACGCAGGCGGTGAGGTGGTGAAATGAAGCCAGATTCATGTCATACTCTTAATGTCATCACATATCAGACTTATAATATAATAGTGCCGATCGTGTCCCGTGCTTGTGCTGCTGGTGCTGCTGCTGCCGCGGGGCAGGACACGCCGGTGTCGTGCCAAAAAGTGATTGCCTGCCAGAATCTGATTTCTCCCCTCAAAATGGGTCTTTTTACCTGCCAAAAAGTGATTGAAGGCCAAAGACAGTTAATGAAAGGTTGTTTCTGCCTAAATATGACTTGATCTCATTCTTGAGCTCCATAATCTGAAAATCTGACGTTTTAGCGCTGTCGCTCAACGGGCTGCTGTGCGCGCTCCCGCGGCCACAAATCAGAAGAAATCAGATTCTGGCAGGCAATCACTTTTTGGCACGACACCGGGCCACTCTACGGAGCCCCTTAAGGGACTCAGATTTTTTTTTATATATATATAATGAGTTTTATGCGCACGTGTAAGCCTAAATTATGGTTCCACGTTAAAACGACGCAGAGCCTACGCCGTAGGGTACGCGGCAATGCGCATCTACGCCGTAGGCTCTGCGTTGGTGTAACGTGGAACCATAAATCAGCCTTAAAGGTTTCACGCGCACACGTAAAACTCATTATATATATAAAAAAAATCTGTGTCCCTTTAGGGGCTCCGTACCTCTTGGCCTCCACCTTCAAATCACACCACTTCTTTTTTTTCTGCACCATCTGTCCGTGGACGTGCTTCCACTCACTCGCTTTATTTTATACTATTTATATACTTTTTCTACTTTTACTGTGACCACCAAATAATGTGGTTTTCCTGTCCTCCACCTCATCCACAACATCTCCATCTCAGTCTCCGTGAAATTTAGTGGCACGGTGGCTCCACACGTCTCATTCATCCTGACGCGCAGCAGAAACAGACTGCAGGTGGCGCTGCACATGCTCAGCAGGCTCATTTATATGCAAAAATACAATCATGAACTACTTTGCATTGCCCACTTATGGTGTGTGGGCAATGCATGTGGTACGTGTAGAGGGCGGGATATGAGGGAAATTAACCTGCGCAACCTTCCAGCTGGACTGTGATTTATAAAGCGAACATTGCGTGCAAGTGTGCGTGCACACGGTTTGATAAATCCGGATTTTTTTTTGCGCCGCCATTTTCGGCTTTTGGGTTTACGTGCACTTTTAGTGTGAATCCTACACACTCTTTTATAAATGAGGCCCCTGGTCAGTAAAACCAGTTATTGACCTTGAAGTCATTATTTGCACCGTACATTGCAAATCCCATTTTCTCCTACTGTTTGGTTTAGTGTTGCACTGCAAAAACTCAAAATCTTAACAAGAATATTTGTCTTATTTCTAGTTAAAATGTCTCGTTTTTAGTCAAAAAAAATCTCATGACACTTAAAACAAGACTCATCACTGGAAAAAACAACTATTTTCACCTGTTTCAAGTAGATTTTCACTTAAAATAAGTAGAAAAATCTGCCAGTGGAACAAGATTTTTTTGCTTGTATTAAGAAGATAAATCTTGTCCCACTGGCAGATTTTTCTACTTATTTCAAGTGAAAATGTACTTGAAAAAGGTGAAAATTGTCAAATAACAAGTTATTTTTCTGGTAATGACTCTAGTTTTAAGTGTAATGACATTTTCTGACTAAAAATGAGACATTTTAACTAGAAATAAGACAAATATTCCTGGTAAGAGTTTTTGCAGTGTGCAGCCCTCATTGGTAACAGAAATAATCTTTCCTTTTGGGTCAGAAAAGTTTAACTGAAGCACGTAAACGTGAATATATGGTGTGAAGATTTTTTATTTTCTTTATAACTGAAAGCCTTCCACTGACAAATGTGACATGTTTTGCAGCCCATTTTTTTTTAATGTTTATGGGAAAACAGGAAATAAAGCACTTTCTTGTGAAACAGTTGGAGATGAGAAAACAGTGCAGCTGTTGTGTTTTGTAACATCATCCTTTTTAGATGCGCAAACACAGTTAGTACTAATTACTCAGGAGTAAACATCTGCTTGAAATTCACAGCAAACTGTGAGGACAAGCTTCATATATTTCCCATCAAGCAGTCTAAAGAAGTATTAACTGAACTTTAATGTCAGTCATGAAAGTGATGCTTTCAGCTGGGTGTCGGAATTTTTTTCATTCTGGATTTCATAAACTTGTGCTAGCGGATGCAAAATGTTTGAGTACTGTTAAGTGCCATACGGAAAATCAATCCAATACATTCTCACTCTAAGATGGAGCTCCACTCTCACATAAGTGAGTTACTCCTGTGGAACAAAATACAGCACAGCAACTGTTTTTGGTAGAAAAGCTCAAATAAATCAAGTGAACTCCAGATATTTCCATTAGGAAATAATAATATATACCAAAAAACTCATAATAGATCTATAATTTGCCAGAATACGCTTAATCTACCAACCCAACTGGCTGTAGACGACATCTGGAAGTACATATTTCAGGGTTTCCAGGGAAGTTAGTGGATATACAGTATATCTGCTGGTAGGCAGAATGGCGGTTCGTGTCGTCACTTCACATCGAGGATGAAACCATATGGAACCCCTGCTATTTTCTTATTTGCCTAGTTCAAGCTCAAACCCACTCTGCACCCAAACAGACCACTTTTAATGCAGACGTGGCCCACACCAACATGTGGGCGGGAGTTATTTGAAGAGAACGGTATCAAATCTCACAATCTGGTGAGAGGATTTATTATGAGACTCACAGGCAGGGCCGCCGCAAGGGGTGTGTGAACCGTGTGACCGCACGGGGCCTCGCGCCCCAAGGGGCCTCGCGCTATGGGCCGTTTTTTTTATTTTTTTTTTCCCTTATAAATATAAATTTATATAAATATAAATGTAGAATAATTCTTACTTTACAACTGTCCTGAACGCATCGGGGCTGTGAGCCAACGCTGATTGGCTGTAAAGCCTAAATTATGGTTCCACGTTAGATCGACGCAGAACCTACGACGTAGGGTACGGCGTAGGGTACGGCGTAGGGTACGGCGTAGGGTACGGCGTAGGGTACGGCGTAGGGTACGGCGTAGTGTACACGGCGACACGCAGCGTACTTGCACATCACCGCGTACACTACACCGTAGGCGCTGCGTTGGTGTAACGCGGAACCATAAATCAGCCTTAACAGTTTCAGCTAATTTGCCGACTCAGCAAGTTTGCTGCCATGAATGAGACAAGCTTAACTTTAAAAGAGGACTAAGCATGTATGAAGATTTATGGAAGAATCAACTACCATTGGTGAGTCAGTGTAACCTTCTTGAATAATTTCTTTATCAGAATGTTGTGTAGCCTTGACCAGCTGCCTATTTGAATGAGCTTTGTGTTGTTGTTAGACTGTTGCAGTAAGTCAAAAGTTGTTGTGAAATGTCCTTTATAATAATATCCTGTATGTGAATAAAAAAATCAATAAAGATATTGTTAAAAAAAATAAGAATAAAGGACCATGTGTTCATGTGTTATCTCTGTGAGACTTAGGCCCTGTCCCAATGCTATCACTACCCCTAGTTTTCATCCCTTCTCCTAAATTTTGCACGTTCCCGTGAGGGTAGTGGTTCCCAATTCCTCTTTTCACCTAAGGGGAGTAGAGAAAACTAGTGTAGTGGATATGAATCTGGCCCTACGGATCGAGGGATTTCCGATCCTCACTAGTTGAACTTGGGCCAGAAAAATTTCCCAGAATGCTTCTCGTCGTGATTTGCGGACTGAGTCCAAAAAAAAAAAAAGGCAGACATTTCTTATTTTTTAGTGAATAAAATCAATATGTTGAGTTAGTTTCTGCATAAAAATGCATTTTGATTACATTTCTAGCGAGAAATATATATTTTACTTTCATAATATTCACTCAGTCAATGTATATAATCACTCGCTTGCCCGTTGTTGCGAAGTCTTTTTCAAACCTTGCCAGAATAAAGGCTGATTTATGGTTCCGCGTTACACCAACGCAGAGCCTAAGGTGTAACCTACGCCGTAGGCTCTGCGTCGATGTTACGCGGCGACTCGCGCCGTAGGCCGTACCCTACGCCGTAGGCTCTGCGTCGATTTAACACGGAACCATAAATCAGCTCCGGAGCCGGCAGGCATCCCGAAATTTTCGGAGCAAATTTCTTAACAGGCGTAGCTACAACTGTTAGATTTCATCTATTAAACCAACATTTATCTTCCTAAATGATTTATTTCAGCCAGTGGTAATTCTCCACAGAGCTGCAGGTTTCTCCCCGGGACGACGGCGCAGGTTGACCCGGCCGTGAGCTGCTGCTGCCCCGGGCCGGCGGCTCTTCTCATCTCCAAAAACATTGGGTCAAATTTCTTTATAGGCGTTATTTGGATAAACTGAGCCCGGGTTGGGGATCTTAACGGTTACTTTTACGCCTGAAAAAATATTAAAACTTAATAAAGTGGCATATTAACAGCGCTACAGCTGAAATTAAAACAGCTTTTGGCTCTCAGCTTCCTGATTTTAGTGGTGGTGCTGAAAGTAGGAGTAGTGGGAGTATTGGGACAGACCTGGGAAGATTTCAAGTGCCCTAAAATCTCTCCCTTCTTTTTTAGGGCTAGTGAAAGAAAGTAGGGCTAGTGAAAGAGTAGGGGGTGTATTGGGATTGGGCCTTACTGATTTGAGGTTGGACTCCATCTCGGTGAAATTCCACTCAGCCAGAGGAAGGCTTAAGCTGAAGGGCTGCAGAGAGACGAGAGACCAGATCAGTATCAAGCAAACGTAACATGGTGTTTTCATACATTTGTGTTTGTATCAAGATGTACTGACATCCACGACAGCGCTGCTCCCGGCCTCCACGGCGCTCTGCTGGTGGCTCCGAAGCAGCAGCTGCTGCAGCTCCTCCAGGCTCATGTCCACGTTCTCCACCGCGTCGGACACCTCCACCCTGCACACACAAGCAACGCACCACAGGTTTATCTGTATAGCACAGGGGTCGGCAACCAGAAATGTTGAAAGAGCCATATTGGACCAAAAACACAAAAAACAAATATGTCTTGTATAAGCCTTAGAATGAAGGCAACACATGCTGCATGTTTCTATAGTGGTTATAACTGGGGGAAGATTTCTTTTTTCATTATGCACTTCGAGAAAAAAGTCAAAATGTCGAAAAAAAAGTTGAAATGTTGAGAAAAAAGTAGAAATTTTAAGAAAAAAAGTCGAAATGTCAAGATTAATGTTGAAGTACAATCTAGAGACAAAAGTCGAAATGTCGAGAAAAAAGTCGAAATGACGAGAAAAAAGTCGAAATGTCAAGATTAATGTTGAAGTAAAATCTTGAGAAAAAAGTCGAAATGTCGAGAAAAAAGTCAAAGTTTCGAGGAAAAAGTCGAAATATCAACTTTAAAAACGAAGGGAAAAAGGAAGAAAAGAAGAATAAAGAAAAAAAAAAAAAAGAAGAAAAAAGAAAAAAAAGAGAAAAAAATAGAAAAAAGGGAAAAAGAAGAAAAAAAGACAATAAAGAAGAAAAAAAGGAGAAAAAAGGTCAAATATTTTTGAAAAAGCTCCAGGAGCCACTAGGGCGGCGCTAAAGAGCCGCATGCGGCTCTAGAGCCGCCGGTTGCCGACCCCTGGTCTAGCACAATTCCACACGGTAATTCAAAGTGCTTTACATCAACATTAAAAGCAGCAAGACACAGTTAAACAGTAAATAACAACTAAAATGAAATAAAATGATAAGAAATGAGGTAAAATAATAAAAAGCACAAGTTGTTAAAAAGTAAGGACAGTAGAGTACAGCAGGTTCACTGTTCCTGAAGAGGGAAGATTATGTAGTGTTTGTGATTTAAATGTTGTTGAGGATGAACTTCATATTTTGTTTTATTGTCCATTATATGATGAAGCCAGGCAGCTTTTATTTCAGAAAATGCAGGATTGTAAACCTGAGTTGTTTTGGACTGAGGATGATGCTAAGTTGGAATGGTTTTTCAGAGGAGGTTTTCTCTATAGCTAACTTCATAAAGAGAGCCTGGAAACAGAGAAAGTACAAATTATGTGGAAACTGAGAAAGAATCTGTAATTTGATCTGTAATGTATAAGTGGAATTTATAATTTTGCGTTTGTGTTTTTGTTTGTACGCAGCTGATGTTTGTTTGCTGGCGTAGTGTATCTGTGTCCTGTAAGCCCTTATAGGCTGGAACCTTAGAGGTGTATGACACATTAATAAACAACAATTCATTCATTTATTCATTCATTCATTCATTCATTCATTCATTCATTCATTCATTCATACACATCTCATTCTTACAATGGCAAGAATTACATTTCTATACGGTCAAAACGTACAAAGACCGGGTCTCTTCTTCCGGCTCTCAGTGAAGGCGGACGCTTTTTCTGCCCTGCTGCTGCTTTTGTCCTGTCTCGTCTTCAGAGTCTCTCCTTTTCACTCCTCCGAAACTCTACAATCATGGAATTGATTAACTGGTCTCTCAGTACCATTGACCAAATTTTGAGCTTTGGGTCTTTGAGCTCTTTAACAAGATGGAGAACACCTTGGAGAAGCTGGGCACCCGGCTTGGCGGGGACTGATCACAAATTCGGCTGATCGGAGTTTATTGAGGAACCAGGGCCCGGTTTTTCAAAAGTAATCCGCTCGGATTTTGGATAAGGGATTGGATCAAATCATGAAAATGGGTTTTTCAAAAGACAAAACGGATTACGTAATCGGATTAGATCACGTAATCCAATCCTGGTTTTGATCTGGATCAAACCTTCAGTTTGGGTTTTTCAAAACTTTTTAGTAGGATTGGGATCACTTTGATCCAAAAAATCGGGATTAAACTGATCCCATCAGAAGGGTGGATTCAGCGTAGATTTCAGGCCCAAAATGTAATGAAACTTTAAAATTGTATCAAATAACACTATATTTGGATCATGCAGTATAGCCTACAAGATATCCTATTTATTCATAAGGTTTTAATTTGATTTGTTCATCCGTCAGGCTACAGTGATTAGGTAGGTTATAACGTATTCAGCCTTTCAGTATAGGCCTACAGCAAAGTAGAAAGAGTTTGGCCTCATAAAATAATCCCCCAAACAGCTGTCAATATTGACCACAAATAATATATATCATTCTGTCACTAATTATAATAATATAATTCATCACAATCAAAAATATTTTTGTTTTGTTTTTAGATGATTTTTTAGTGATGCATGCAATGATAAAACAGAATAACAAAGCAATGGCAATGGCATCACTGGTTTTTGAAATCCAAAACAAATCCAAATCAGAAATAGTGTCTAACTATTGCGTCCCTTGTTGCACGTCCTGTTTGCTCGTTCTGGCAGAATGCAGGAGGTTGGTCAGGGTCTCCAAGGGGCTCAGGTGCATCATTGTCAGCACAGACAGGGACATTGCGCTTGGTAGCGATGTTGTGCAGGACAATACAGGCAAGGGTTATGTTGCATGCTTTCTGTGGTTCTGCTCTCAGGTAGTTAAGGCATTCAAAGCGCCTCTTAAGAACTCCATTTAAACGCTCAATTGCACATCTTGCTCTGCAATGAGCGGTGTTGAAGCGTGACTGCGCCGGTGTATTTGTATTTGATATTAAGCCTTTTTATTGAATTCAATACATCTGTATTTGAAACTTGTCAAAATATCCTCAATGTACAGTGTTTGTGAGTAATGTTTTTATTTATTTGTTGTAGGTCTCAGATGAGCGGACTGCCAGAAGAGGGTGTTTTTTTGTGTGTGTGTGTGTGTTTTCGTTTCAAATACAAATAAACTTTATTGACCCCACACTGGCTATTCTACTTGTTGCTCTTTACATATCTATAGTTCTACATTGTGTTTCCTACCCTATTTGAGCACTGGTTATCCAGATTTGGTGATCCTGAAAAGTTTCTTCCTGGCCTCCCCCCTCGTATCAGCCCCCCTGACAAGGACGTCGAGCGCCACGCGTTCGCAGCGCTCACTTGGATGAACTGTGCCGGGACACCCCCCTCCCCCGACTTGCCCACCCCCCATCACCCACATGCAAGTCCTGTGACGTCTGTGCTTCGTGTGCTGCGAGGTGTTTTTTTGCAACTTGATATTGTGTATTGTATGATATTCAGTGTGAAGATGTATTCCTCCTCTGTGCCGATTCGTGCGGTGAATTAAACCAATTTGACAATTCTACGTCACGATGCCTGCATTCAGGGCTTATCCATAACATTGCATCGTTTTCAAAAATCATAAGTATTTAATAGTACGCTCTTAAGAGTACGCTTAAATAACAAATAAAATTAAATTAAATAAGAAAAGAGATAAAATAATAGAAAAATCACAAGTTATTAAAAAGTAAGGGCAGTAGAGTCCAGCAGGTCAGAATTTAATGAAACAGTAATGTTTTTATCCTGATTTAAAGGAGCTGACAGTTGGAGCAGACCTCAGGTCTACAGGAAGTTTGTTCCACCGGTGAGGAGCAGAATAACTGAACGCTGCCTCACCTTGCTTGGTTCTGGTTCTGGAACCACAACAAACCAGATCCAGATGAACCTCAGGGGTCTGGGAGCTTCATAGGAACTAACAGATCCAGCTTGGATTTTGGTGCAGGACCATTCAGGGGCTGAATTCACAAAACATTCTTAAGAAACAAAATCTTTTTAAGTGTCATTTTTTTCTTAAAGGTATTGTGACATGAAAAACACATTTTTCTTGATTTTTTGTGTTTTGTTGGGTGTCTTGACATCAATTACACCCAAAAAACAACAAACTTTTAACATTCAGTGTATTGTGTGCTTTCTGGGATTTTCCGCATAACTGTGCAAAAACGGCTCATCTGGTTTGCTGGCGGGTCGTGACGTCACGACCCGCTAAATCACCGCCCCCTCCACCCAGCTCCCTGTCTCTCCTCTCCTCTCCAGCGCACCATAAAGGCTGATTTATGGTTCCGCGTTACACCGACGCAGAGCCTACGGCGTAGGGTTACGCGGCGACGCGCACCGTACGCTGAGCCCTACGGTGTAGGCTCTGCGTCGATTTAACGCGGAACCATAAATCAGGCTTAACAAGGAGCTGTTTAGAGCCTCTTTTGTTCTCATCACCGGAGGACAACTGCTAAGAAGACCCGCGGCCACTGACTGGACTTAAGATAAGGGGACACTGCTGCTTGCATGCCTTTATTTTTATGATTGTTTGCGGTGGACTGCTTCGCCCTGCTGCTTTTCCGTGCTTGCTTCGCCTGTCGCTCCCGGCTTAACTCTCCGACGCCGCTGTTAGCGTATTGCTTGCGGGGAGCTACGGTCCTCTGGTCACGGACATCCCCGGGCTGTAGTCGCCCTGTCTGGGCTGTGTGTGTGGGTGTTTGTGGTTCGGTGTGCGCGCGTGTGTGTGGAGACGGCAGAAGTGTGTAGCAGTTGGGTTGGAGGAGGTTTGGAGGAGGAGCGGGGCAATGATTGACAGGAAAGGGGGAAAAGGATACATTTTTCACAGCGCAAAAAACACCGTCATCTGCAAGCCAGGCATGGAGTACTGGAGTGAAGTTTTTCTTGTTACACCCTTTTAGACACATTTGAGGGATGTTGGCCAAGACTTTTAATAGTGTTAAAAGCATGTTAAAAATTATGTCACAATACCTTTAAGTTCAGTCTTAAGAAGAAAAAGGAGAAGAAGTCATATTTTCCAAAAATGTTCTTAAGTATTTTCTCAACTTTCTTCTTAAGTTTCTTCTTAAGAATAAATGTAAGAATAAATGGTATTCTTGAAATAAAAGTTCTCAAATTTGTGCTTGACTTTTTTCTTAACTTTAAGACAACCTTGACCCCCCCCCCCTTCTCCTCCCTTTTCTCTCTTTTGTCCTGCAGGTGGTCGTGGGTGGCTTGTAGCTTGCATTACGGAGCACAAGTCTTTCCCCGACCCTGCACCCCAACCTGGGACTTGCTGATTGGGCCGGAGCTTCGGGAGCTGCGTGCTGGCCTGCGGTCCCCACCCCTGGTCATCCCGTTGCTGCCCCCCCCTTCTTCTCCCTTTTCTCTCTTTTGTCCTGCAGGTGGTCGTGGGTGGCTTGTAGCTTGCATTACGGAGCACAAGTCTTTCCCTGACCCTGCACCCCAACCTGGGACTTGCTGATTGGGCCGGAGCTTCGGGAGCTGCGTGCTGGCCTGCGGTCCCCACCCCTGGTCATCCCGTTGCTGCTTCCACCTGCCTGCTGTGCTGTTGCCGTCCCTGACCCACCAGTCTGGCCCTCGGCAGGAGGGTCCCCCCTTATGAGCCTGGTCCTGCTCAAGGTTTCTTCCCTCCTAAAGGGGAGTTTTTCCTTGCCACTGTTTGGCTTAGGGTTTTTCTCCCACTAGGGGAGTTTTTACCTGCCATTGTTAATGTAATAACTGCTCGGGGGTCATGTTCTGGGTATGGGTCTCTGTAAAGCGTCTAGAGACAACTCTGTTGTATTAGATGCTATATAAATAAAATTGAATTGAATTGAATTGAAAACCTGTCTTAAAATTTCTTCTGTGAAAAGGTAAGCCTCTAATATCACCTTTTTCAACACATTTTAGACAACTTTAGACTAGTAGGTCATAGTTTGAGGATATACTTAATTACACAAAGAGCCTGTTAACTTTTTATTAGCATTTTAGTTAGCGTGGTAGTTAGTTATTATTAATTTTCCCCAATAGTATTTTTTTTCGCACATTAATCTCATCCACCATAACCTCAAGCTCCTGCCTTGAAAAGTTCCTGCATCTCTTTTTCTCCTTCTCCATGTTTAGTGAGTGACTGACGGTTAAGACGCAAACTACCTGTATAAATGTTGTTTGTTGGCGCGTGCAATGCAATGACATATTTTAAGAAGTTCTTAAGTAGGAAAAATAAGAAATTCGTAAGAAATGACAGTTCTTAAGATGGTTCTTAAGAACATATTGAGGAATTTCACTTAAGAACTTTCTTAATTTTAGATCTTAAGACATTTCTTAAGATCGTTCTTAAGAACATATAGGTGAATCCTGCCCCATGTTTTTGTAGACCAGCAGTAAGATTTTAAACTCTATCCTAGACTCACTGGAAGCCAGTGTAGTGATTTCATGACTGGTGGATATGGTCCAGTTTCCTGGTGTTTGTAAGGACTCCTAGTAGTACACACAGCATGGGCGAACAGACTCTTCAAGGACGCACGGCCATCGGCTCCTACCTGTCCAGGGCTGGTCTTTTACTTCTTCTCTCCACCATGGAGGCTGCTGAACCCCTGCCCTCCAGAACAGACTGCACCATGGCAACGGGGAGTACGGGGGGCTCTGAGGAGCACACCTCACAGGTGGAGGGCAACCCTAGGACCTCTCCTCCCCCAACACCGCCTCCTTTTCGTCCCCCTCTCACTCCTGGACTGACAGGCTCCTCTTTGATGAGCATCATGCACTTCTCCCTGTTAGGCAAGGCAAGGCAAGGCAAGTTTATTTGTATAGCACAATTCAACACAAGGTAATTCAAAGTGCTTTACATCAACCTGATCTGACAAAAATCCGTGAAATGCCCACGACCTCTCACCAATATTTTCCGTGGCACCAGCATGGAAAGTGGTAAATTCCGTGTGAGCACCACGGATATAGTAGCTATGCGAAGTCAATGGGATCCGTTGTTGTGATATATATGGTACGGTTAATGTAGAAAAACGGCTATTTCGCAAAATACCCGGATAATATGCAAAATAACCGTCAGGGCGGCTAATGTAGAAAAACGGCAGTAGCCGGTTAATGCTGTGGATGTGTCTGACACTTTTTCGGGGAGTGTAACGTTAGGATTCTTCAACAGCCATAAACAGCCTTGTCAACAACAAGCATGTGCAGCTTATGGGCTTCTTCCATTGGCTGCTACGCAGCAACTACACTGATTGGCGACTGTAAGTGACTGGTTTGAAGCACAAATTTCATCCATTCAACTGAACTGTAGGCTATTCTGTAGTGTAGGAACTGGACTCTATCTACCAAATGAATTACGTTTGCTTAGTTTGTTTTAGTTTCATCAATTTGTGCAAATGGAGGAGGAGGAGAGACCTCATCTCATCATGCGCGCGCTTTGGGTTTAGGAGCTTCTCCTTCCATGAGAGAGACGCAACAACTGTTTGTCTGTTTTGGAGGTGCAAAGAGAAGAATAGATCTTCCCTCACAAAGACTGTCACACTGGATATTTGCCAGTACATTTCCCAGACCTATAAGGCTGGTAGAGGTGAGTGCACTCCACTGCGCTTTGCCACCTCGGTGGCAACGCTCTATTCTGGGTGCCGATGACGTGATCTGTAGTTTGCATTATTCGTTTTGGAATACTCAATTGAGGAATATACTGCATGGGATTTGGACTCAGAATAATTGCTATAATTGCCACGGCATGCACTGTCAGCTCGAGACAATTGTCTCGAGCTGACCGGAGCATCGAGACTGGAGAGATGATTAAAAATGTGATGTCCGCGCACCATGAGCTTAAAAATGTATGTACTTTGCAAAATAGCCGTTTTTCCTACATTAGACGCCCTGATAGTTATTTTGCACATTAGCCGGCTATTTTACAGATTCACCGTTTGGCCGGCTATTTTACACATTGACCGGCTACTTTGCAAAATAGCCGTTTTTCTACATTAACCGTAACATATACATGGATTATCACATTATTATTATGTATATATTATTCTTTATTATAGTAGTTAAGTTATGAGTTTCTGACGTGCAAGTTACTGTTTGTTACTGTCAGTTTGTAAAAGCATGTTTTTAACGCTGTTTTAACAGTGTTGTAATTGTGTTTTGATGATTTTTTAACAGTATTTTGACGGCGAGTATTTAACCATGTTTTGTAGTATTTAATGTAAATTTGAGTATTTAACCATGTTGTTTCCTGTCGCCATGACGACGGAGGTGGCGTAAGTGATGTGAAATTATTATTTTTAGCAAAAACCACAAGCGTTTCCTACTTCTAACCAATCATAAGTGGTGCATTAACCTAACCAGACCTTAACCAGAGCGTCGTCCAGCCACAAAATATCATTTTTATTTGCTTTTGAACCAGGAAGTGGAGACAGGCGATATTTAAATTAATTGTTTTAACCATTCTCCCATTTCGTCAACCACAGGGAATTCCCTGGGCGTCCCCTCTACGTCAGAGTGACGAGCGGAGATCCTGATCACGTGAACGTGGAAGTAAACCGTTAAATATATTGTGCTTTTGAACGGTAAATATTAAAATAAACCGTACACAGGTACATTTAAAACTTATATTGAATCACTGTGAATACGTCAGTCAGTTACATGACGTTAAATTAAGTATCCTAAATAAACAAACATATTTACAATTCCTTAACATACATCATCTCTATAAAACGTAGTTACTAATTCAGATGCACTACACATTAGAAATATTCAATTGATATATGTTTTTTAAAACGTTTTTATACGTTAGTTTTAACCCAAACTAATGTGACTACAAATATGGCGCTGATTAGCATAAAGCTGTATAGCGTGACTCTATGGGAGATGTAGTTCTTAGTTAATATTATTTTTTTTCACAGAAATTGAGGTTGTTAATACTAAAATAAGAGTGCACATAGTAGTTTAAGGGCACGATACACACATTTGTGTAAATATATTTTAAATCTATCTATCTATCTATCTATCTATCTATCTATCTATCTATCTATCTATCTATCTATCTATCTATCTATCTATCTATCTATCTATCTATCTATCTATCTATCTATCTATCTATCTATAATTATTTTATTTTTATTATTTCTTTTATATATATATATATTTTTTTTTAAATTAAATGTGAAGGGGGGGGCACCCGCTGCTAGTCTAAAACGTGGAAAAACACATGGAAACGCACAAAGAGCACACAAGCCTTGGAGATCAGTAATAAAACAAACAAAGAGACACGAGAACAGACAGAGACACAAGCAGCAACCGTTTCAGGTCCCTGACACTGAATCAAAGCTAGACTACTGCGGCTGCGTGACAGTAAAGTTTATGATTCTGTGGTTCCCAGCCCCACTCACCGGGTCTCGTCAGATTGCATCTGAAGGGCCATGTTGGCCTGAGACATGTCCGTAACGTCTGATATGATCGGTCCTCCTGTCAGCCCGCTCGCAGAGCACGAAGCTGTGTCACTGGATGGCTGAGGAGGGAGAGGAGAGGACTGTTAGGTGTTAGGAGTATTAGGGCCATGCAGGAGAAAAAATATTTGAGAGGGGAAGATTTTTTTTTACTGTGCACTTTGAGAAAAAAGTCGAAATGTCCAGAGTAATGTTGAAATACAATTTCAAGAATAAAGTCGAAATTTCAACTTTATTCCCGAAATTTCGAGAATAAAGTTGAAATACATTTTGACTTTTTTCTTGAAAGTGTACTTCAACATTATTTTCGGCATTTCGATTTTTTTCTCTCGACATTTCGAATTTTTTTTCGACATTTCGATTTTTTTTTCGAAATGCATAATGAAAAAAAAATCTTCCTCCTCTAAAATATTATTTTTATTTTTCTCCTGCCTGGCCCTAATACTTTAACGCACAAAGACAACGTTCATACGTTTTAAAATAACTTAAGTGTTAAAATCAAGTTCTGAACAAAGTTTTGGGTCCGATTTTTGCCGTAATGTCTACTCCACAGAACAAAAGCTCAAGTGTCTTGTTGTCTTGTTCACAAGTGGGGGTCAAACCGTGCAGGGGATTGCTAGGTGGATAATTGCAGCATTTGCAGTGATGGAAACACAGTCTTTGCGTTGCAGTAATGAAGATGAAGACGCAAAGGTTCTGATTTACCCAGGAATCTACATTATACCCCTCACCAGGGGTGAAAGTAAGCCGGTACGATCCGGTACTGCGTACCGGGAAAAAAATCTAACAAATTACAGACAATAATCTTCGCATACAGCGGGTCTCAAACTCTCGATCTCTCACACCAAAGACAGCGATGCTACCGCTCAGCCATGACTCAGCTCCACCTTTCTTTGGACCTACAGTTATATAAACCTATCACAAAGACTGAGCGATGAGAGACGGACATAGTGATATAATATTGCTCCACTAAAGTCCCGAACTGTTTTTTCGTACAAATCATTTTTAAAATATTTGTACAATATAAATATTAGTAAAACCTCACTATTTGTGCTTTTGTGAATAGCGTATTCCAGTCTTTACTTCCTAAACACACACACTGCATGGAAGGGAGCGTTTGATTTATTGTTCACATAACGTTACTTTTTATTTTTTCACGACCAAACCACGCACTTTATTTGTGTCATTTGCACCGACAAACAAGGACAAAAAATAAATTATTCCCCCAAAATTCCAGAGATTTTTCTGGTTGGCTGACACATTACAGCATATTTCAAACATGCTGGTAAAAAATCACACGCCAAATAATCACAAATATGATATTTGTGATTGGTTTTCATTCCTCGTTTCAGGAAAAAAAAGAAAAAAGCGGCAAAAATGTTGAAGTAACATTTTTTTTTAAACTTTTTAAGTGTTTTGCTTTGATGAAAAAAATGCATTAGAAGTTATCTTCCATTTCAATGCACACATTGAAAGAGACATTTTACTCATCATCATCTCTTCTCTTCAGCTACTGATGAATTTAACTGTACATTTTTTTTTTTTTTTCAAAAACAAATTGCTATGATTTTGAAAGTTTTGTCAACATTTACAAATTATTCTGTGACAATCCTTGGTCCGGACTGGCCTTTATTTACACCATTTAAATAAATCATTTGCTATAGGCCTACACAGTGTTGTGTTTCTAATTTCTACACCGTACAGGCGTTAAAGATTGAATGCATGTTCAGGGATGAAGAAGCTGGTGGTGGGAGGAGAACAAGGTGAAGGTTGGGGTCGTAGTACCAGCAACAACTTTAATCTACTTTCACCCCTGCCCCTCGCCCACAGTCATGAGCTGCAGATAGAGATCAGAAGAAATGTGTGGATGAGAGCAGCACAATGAACTTCCTTTGAAAAGTGTCTGGACTCACCCCGAAGGGATGGGGTATGGATCTGAGTCCAGGGAGGGGCTCAACGTGGAACCTACTGCTGGGAATCTGATCAGGATGCCTTTCACAGGCTAGACTGAGAGGCATTTTCAGCACAGCAGAAATCTTTTCATTTGGGACTGCTCCGTGTTTCTGCATCCATCCTTCACTCTCTGACCACTGTAATGTCCCATTCACTCACAAGAAAAGCAGTACCTGTGGTGATTTCTAATATTTACAAAGCACACTTGTATTATTATTTAAATAGGTTGGATTACAGTATACAGGACTGTCTCAGAAAATTAGAATATTGTGATAAAGTTCTTTATTTTCTGTAATGCAATTAAAAAAACAAAAATGTCATACATTCTGGATTCATTACAAATCAACTGAAATATTGCAAGCCTTTTATTATTTTAATATTGCTGATTATGGCTTACAGTTTAAGATTAAGATTCCCAGAATATTCAAATTTTTTGAGATAGGATATTTGAGTTTTCTTAAACTGTACAGGAATTACAGTTTTGCAGTACAGGTGTAACTCATTTAATTGGTTTTTATTAATTGTGTAATTAATTTAATTGGTGTAGTTAGTTTCATTTAGTATCTTTTAGAGCAGTGATTTGGCTCCAAAGACTGAATGTGGTGATAGATTTATAGTTACAAAGGTGGAGTTGAACTGGTATTTTTTTATCGTCATTTTTTTCGTTATGGGGATAAATGCCAGAAATGATGGTGATACATTTTTTAGTGCATACCGCCCAGCCCTACTATCTATCTATCTATCTATCTATCTATCTATCTATCTATCTATCTATCTATCTATCTATCTATCTATCTATCTATCTATCTATCTATCTATCTATCTATCTATCTATCTATCTATCTATCTATCTATCTATCTATCTATCTATCTATCTATCTATCTATCTAATTATAGTTCTAGTTTTTGTAGTACTTTGTTGTTGCACTTAATTGTTGTTGTTCCACTTCAAATTGCTGTTGCAGTTTATTTAAAACCATAAATAAAGTAGATAACGTGTTTACAGTAAATGGTTTATAAATGATCTATTTGATTATTTTGTTTCTTTTAGTAGGACTACACTGTAGATGACACTCAGTATCACACTTAGTACTATATCACTTTAAATATTAAAGGAGCTGTATGTAAGAGCAATAATAAAATGAATCATAAAATGACCCCGATATGTCAACAGACATTTAAAAATCATGTTCATTTCAAATACTTATGTCACTGACAACAGCACTCAAGCCAGGATATTCCAGTTTAAAAAGAGGAGTTGCAGCCCTCAACTGATGTTTATGTTGTCATTTTTTGTTTTGGCCTGAAGCTCCACCCTCCACCTATCTCCCAATCACCAAGTCAGTATTGTTTCTGAAGCTCCACCCTCCACCTATCTCCCAATCACCAAGTCAGTATTGTTTCTGAAGCTCCACCCTCCACCTATCTCCCAATCACCAAGTCAGTATTGTTTCTGAAGCTCCACCCTCCACCTATCTCCCAATCACCAAGTCAGTATTGTTTCTGAAGCTCCACCCTCCACCTATCTCCCAATCACCAAGTCAGTATTGTTTCTGAAGCTCCACCCTCCACCTATCTCCCAATCACCAAGTCAGTATTGTTTCTGAAGCTCCACCCTCCACCTATCTCCCAATCACCAAGTCAGTATTGTTTCTGAAGCTCCACCCTCCACCTATCTCCCAATCACCAAGTCAGTATTGTTTCTGAAGCTCCACCCTCCACCTATCTCCCAATCACCAAGTCAGTATTGTTTCTGAAGCTCCACCCTCCACCTATCTCCCAATCACCAAGTCAGTATTGTTCCAGCATCCGGGTTGCCAGCTCGGCTCTAATTATGGCAGCCATGGCAGCCTACGTTCCTGCTGCATTCTGCAGCCTACCTGGCAACCTCTGGTCGTGGGGAGGAGGGGGAGGGTACACGCCGCTCAACAATATTTGGAAAGTGACTGCAGTACCAGTTTTGGCCATTTCTTACAGACGGCTCCTTTAAGTGTAAATCAACCCAAGGCTGCTCTTGTAGCTGAATTTGCTCCATTTCAGATTAAAAACCATAGATGGTAAAAACCTGCCAGGCTGACAGTAGGATGATGGAAACAACTCTGCTGCAACTGTGACCTTTGACCTTTGACCTGTTACTTCTCTGTGTGGCCAGTAGTTGATGACTTTGATCAATATTAATTGAAAGATTTTTCTGCAAGTTTGTTAATCTGTTGTTCTGCTTCCATGGTCTTAATCACTGTGGATTACAATCTAACTACAACAAAAAGTTATTCCATCTAGTTTTACAAGTGTATTTGTAATGACAGGGAAGAACATGAAATAAGTTTATAGTGGGTGTTTGAATGATCAATAATCAGTATTATTGGCAGTAATAGAGGCCCCAAAATCACATTTAGCTTAAGGCCCCATGGAGGCTTGGGCCGGCCCTGTTTATCACTATTAGGAGATATATATCGTGCTTTTGGAAAGCCTAAACATTTCAATCTAAACTCAATGTTATTACCACAGTATTAGGATGGTGTGGATCAGGGGTCTCAACCCGCGGCTTTAGAGCCTCATGCAGCTCTTTAGCGCCGCCCTAGTGGCTCCTGGAACTTTTTTTTCCTTTTTTTCTTCTTTTTTTTTTCTTTTTTCTTCTTTTTCCCTTTTTTCTATTTGTTTCTTTTTTTCTTCTATTTTTCTTTTTTCTCTTTTTTTCTCTTTTTTTCTTCTTTTTCTTCTTTTTTTTCTTTTTTTCTTCTTTTTTTTCTTTTTTCTTCATTTTCCCCTTTTTTCTATTTGTTTCTTTTTTTCTTCTCTTTTTCTTATTTCCTTTTTTTCTCTTTTTTTCTTCCTTTTTTCCTTTCCTTTTTAATCTCGATATTTCAACTTTTTTCTCTGAATTTTGACTTTTTTCTCTACATTTCGACTTTTTTCTCGTCATTTCGACTTTTTTCTTGACATTTTGACTTTTTTCTCGAGATTGTACTTCAACATTAATCTTAACATTTCGACTTTTTTCTCGAAATTTCGATTTTTTTCTCGACATTTTGACTTTTTTCTCGAAGTGCATAATGAAAAAAGTTATAACTAATATAGCAGCATGTGTTGTCTTCATTCTAAGGCTTATACAAAACTTTTCATTTTTTGCGGCTCCAGACATATTAGTTTTTTATATTTTTGGTCCAATATGGCTCTTTAAACATTTTGGGTTGCCGCCCCCGGGTGTGGAACAAACCAGCTGGCCTCCCAGCAGGACTCTGAACTGGAAAAGGCCAGCCTCTAACTTCAAAGTTGACGTTCCCTGCATGTGGCTGCCAGCACCTTTTTGTTCTAAATGTGGAAGGTCAGCTGCTGATTCCTTTACTAATTTTAGTTCCCGGCTAAATGTGTTATTGAGGGAGGCAACGGACATTTCATTATTTGGGAAAGCTTTACTAATGTAAATTGTATTTATCTTTTTTTATTAAACCTTTATTTAACCAGGAAAAGAAACCCTTTGAGATTAAAAATCTCTTTTGCAAGGGTGTCCTGGCCAAGAGGCAGCACAAGATTTCAGTTATTAAAATGTACAGAGGTGTGATGTGAAATATTAAAATCAAATAAAATCAAATGAAACAAAAAATGGAAATAATTTAAAACAGTTACAAATCAGAGATGCTGTCTCAAGTGCACTCATTCTAGACTTAAAATCACTCAGTGGAATAAGTTCTGTTATTTTTAGATCCTCTTGAAGTTTGTTTCATGTATAAGGGGCAGAGTATGTGAATGCTCTTTTTCCTTGTTCTGTGCGCACACATGGAACAGAAAGCAATGAATGATCATTAGAGCGTAGTCCATAAGCATCAACACTCCTCAGTGTGATTAGGTCACTGATGTAGGGTGGCAGTAGTCCAAGTATTGCTTTGTATATAAAGGTATACCAGTGACACAATCTCCTGGTGAACAGTGACGGCCATCCCACTCTGGAACATAGTTCACAGTGACGGGTCAAGGCCCTACAACCAGTAATGAACCTTAGAACCACATGGTACACAGAGTCAATCTTACTCAAACATTGAGCTGAGGCATTCATGTACAGCTGGGTCCGTTTCACAAAGCAGGTTTAGTGAAAACTCTGAGTCTGTTAACCCTGAAATGAGGGAAACTCTGAGTTGTCCGTTTCACAAAGGGAGGTAACTCAAACCAGAGAGAGAAAGGTAACTCTAGCCTGTTTCACAAAGAGAGGTAACTTAAGCTCTCGGTCAGTTACCGTAGTAACAGACTCTCTGAACCTAACCTGGTCAGTTACCGTAGTAACAGACTCTCTGAACCTAACCTGGTCAGTTACCGTAGTAACAGACTCTGAATCTAACCTGGTCAGTTACCGTAGTAACAGACTCTCTGAACCTAACCTGGTCAGTTACCGTAGTAACAGACTCTCTGAACCTGATCAGTTACCGTAGTAACAGACGCTCTGAATCTAACCTGGTCAGTTACCGTAGTAACAGACGCTCTGAACCTAACCTGGTCAGTTACCGTAGTAACAGACGCCCTGAACCTAACCTGGTCAGTTACCGTAGTAACAGACTCTCTGAACCTAACCTGGTCAGTTACCGTAGTAACAGACTCTCTGAACCTAACCTGGTCAGTTACCGTAGTAACAGACTCTCTGAACCTAACCTGGTCAGTTACCGTAGTAACAGACTCTCTGAATCTAACCTGGTCAGTTACCGTAGTAACAGACTCTCTGAATCTAACCTGGTCAGTTACCGTAGTAACAGACTCTCTGAATCTAACCTGGTCAGTTACCGTAGTAACAGACGCTCTGAACCTGGTCAGTTACCGTAGTAACAGACGCTCTGAATCTAACCTGGTCAGTTACCGTAGTAACAGACTCTCTGAATCTAACCTGGTCAGTTACCGTAGTAACAGACTCTCTGAATCTAACCTGGTCAGTTACCGTAGTAACAGACTCTCTGAATCTAACCTGGTCAGTTACCGTAGTAACAGACTCTCTGAACCTAACCTGGTCAGTTACCGTAGTAACAGACTCTCTGAACCTAACCTGGTCAGTTACCGTAGTAACAGACTCTCTGAACCTAACCTGGTCAGTTACCGTAGTAACAGACGCTCTGAATCTAACCTGGTCAGTTACCGTAGTAACAGACTCTCTGAACCTAACCTGGTCAGTTACCGTAGTAACAGACTCTCTGAACCTAACCTGGTCAGTTACCGTAGTAACAGACTCTCTGAACCTAACCTGGTCAGTTACCGTAGTAACAGACTCTCTGAATCTAACCTGGTCAGTTACCGTAGTAACAGACTCTCTGAACCTAACCTGGTCGGGACCAGGTTTATCTCAATGAACCTGGAGTTTTTCTGCGTCTCCACCTCTTTCAGATTCACACGCACATTTGATTTCCTCATTCATTCAGTCAGCAGGCGAGTTTTGGCGAAGTTCTGCCGTCTGTCATTAAAAACAGAGTCAGTATATATATTAGAAGTCCATTGTCACGAACATGGCATGTCCTTTTGATGAAGACACAATTGATGAAGGTGCAGAATTAATGCGCAGAGAATTAAATATTCATCGGGAGATGGTTATCAGACCACGTAATACATGTACATTATACATCGTCTCATTACAGGCAAAGCAGAGATTTTTTATTTGGGGTTTTCATAAACTGTGAGCCATAATCTCAAAATTATAACAAATAAAGGCTTGAAATATCTCACTTTGCATGTAGTGGGAAATAATATTTGTTTCACCTTAAGTTGAATTTACTACGAATGAAGTTTTGCAATATATTCAAATTTTCCGACCTCCACCTGTATATTATTACATGAATAAATAAGAGCATAATATGTGTCTGTATTGGTTCAATACGGAACGCAACTTTTAATTCCCAATTACGGAACAATTCCGTATTTCAAGGGACGGGTGGCAAGCCTGATAAACCTGTCCAAGCCATCAAGGAGTTCCACAGGATTGTAGGTGAATGATGTAGAGATCTGTTAAATTAATTTTATATTACATTCTGTGCTGCGGTGTTACTCTTTTTTCCGAAAAACATGTTCAAGTTCGCCGTATGCGCACATTAAAATCTCTAATTCCATTCGGGTGAAAAAGGACACGGCGTGAAGTA
The DNA here is from genome assembly GCF_033807715.1 of Cololabis saira. Lineage (NCBI taxonomy): Eukaryota > Metazoa > Chordata > Actinopteri > Beloniformes > Belonidae > Cololabis > Cololabis saira. The sequence goes on along the minus strand of NC_084591.1, from coordinate 48,095,740 downwards.
TGTGGATCTTCAGATGCAATGTTTCCTCAAAGGGATTTTGTAAATTGAAATGTTAAATAAAGTAAAAAAAAAAAAAAAGAAGAAGTATGTGGAATCATGTTGTCGCCGGTTGCCATGGTGAATCGTTGTATCAGGGCTCTATAGATACTGGCTTTTGATAGTTGTGGCGCACGAGCTTAACTCCAGGTGAAACTACTTAGAGTTGAGTAAATTACCTCAAATCCGCTGTTCTGGAACCGAAAACTCAGAGTTTCCGATCTCAGAGTAGATCAACTAAGAGTTCAGGATTAGACTCAGAGTTTGTTGAACCTGCTTTGTGAAACGGACCCCAGGTCACCATAATCTAAAATAGGTAAAAAGGTTACTGCAACAAGACGTTTTTTAACATTAAAAGAAAAACACAATTTATTTCTGAATAAAAACCCCAGTTTCAGTTTAAGTTTCTTTACAAAGTTTTCAATATGGGCTTTGAAAGTCAGGGTGTCATCAAGTAGTATACTAAGATATTTATATGTATGTACCACCTCTATTTCACTTCCCTCAAGGCTGAAAACTGTGGGGATGTTTAAAAGTCCCTTCTTTCGCTTTGAAAACAGCATTTGCTTAGTTTTGTCAGCATTCAGTATTAATTTTAGCTGAATAAATGCTTGCTGGATCGTATCAAAAGCCTTTTGCAGCGATACAATGGCATTAGTAGGGGATGATCCAAAGCAATAAATAATTGTGTCGTCTGCATAAAAATGCATATTAGCTTAATAGTACAGCGGCATATCCCCCAAAACAAGAAGTATTGTGCACTTTTTGAAAAAAGCATGAAACTTCTACCACTGTTAGATGATACCATGAGGTTTATTTTCAGATGTGGAGGACAGTCAGATCTGACCCCTGAGGCCCGGGAGAGGTCAAATTCAAAATGGCCGCCAAGAATATTGAAAAATGCTTAACTTTGGAACCAAGCGCAGTAGAAGAACATTTAAGGTGTCATTTCCTACTGATTTTTGGGTGCCCAGTCAGCTGGTGATACCTTTGAGACCAATAGAATTCAAGAAAATGCATTTTATTTAAGGTCAAGGTAAAAAAAAAAAAAATGTAAAAAACGCAATAAATATGTATTTGTATCCATGTGCCCCAAAATAATTTAAAGGATATCACCTATCTTGATAGCTACAAGTAATGATTCCTAAAGCCAAACTCTTGCATGCTAGCTATTTAGTGGTTAGCCAATTAGCTCAACAGCCAGTCTCCAACAGCCGTGACATGTAGTCTGGGTATTTATAAGTATCAAGTATCATGCAGAGTTCATGTCAGGACATTTTGTAGTACACAAAACCACCAACAAATTCTCTGCTATGGCTATCGACCAGTGCCATGAACAGAATAATGCTATGGTGAAAGGTTCTGGAGGGGCAATTGGATTGACTGGGAATCCAGGAGCACTGAGACGCTGGATGGTAGCTGGGCCAGAGATCGTAAGGATCACTAACGAGTTTGAAGAACAGGCAACAAAGCAACAGTGTGAACCTAGTGACTCGAGACACCATGAGCAGCAACCTGCAGTACAAGTAACATTCCTGAAGGAGGTCCAAGCGCTCGTAACAGTGCTGGAAGAGATGGGGAATCCCTTTCTAGAACACAGCCAGGATCGTCTAGTCATTGACACAAGAGACATTGTGGATACCCAAATAGCTGACACTGTAAGAGGAATTGCTACCCTTGGTGAGGAGCAGTACACTAAGTTTGTGACTGAAAGGCTGGATAAGTGTACAACACCTATCACACATCTTCTTCCAAAGAACAAGTTGCCACTGTTCAGCAGGCCACCTGTCAAGGTCAAGTCAAAAGAGAAGGCACAACTTGCTGCACTGAAGAGTGACTGTGGTCTTTTTTCAAGGATGTACATCTCGTGTCAAACAAGAGATGGCGACATCAACAATTTCTTTTCCCATGAAAACCAGGCAGCACCCCCAGCTCTGTCAAGTGGAGGAAAACTTCGGCTTGGGGTTAAAGCTGATCTGCTTCGATGTCTGGAGTCAAATCTGCCCGAAAACAAGAGTGTCCCCGTGGCTGATGCAGTTATTTTAGATGGTGCAGCTGTGGTTCAAATGCTGAATTCAAATACATCAAGAACATTCCAAGAGTATGGTGAAACTGTTTTTGCACCATACATCTCTGCTCAACTTGATGTAAGCTACCGTGTTGACCTTGTTTGGGATGTATACTTATCTGCCAGTCTGAAAGCCTCAACAAGGCAGAAAAGGGGGAAGGGCATGAGGAGAAGAGTTGCCACAATGACTCCTGCCAAGTGCCTGACTCTCCCCGTCTTTCATGCTTTCACTGGGTGTGACACTGTGTCTGCATTTGCTGGCCGAGGAAAGAAGACAGCCTGGGAGACTTGGAATTCTTTCCCAGAGGTCACTGATGCTCTGCAGGAACTCCTGGCCATGCCAAGTGAGGTCAGTGAAGGATCAAGGTCACTGATCGAACGATTTGTGGTGCTGATGTACGACCGAACCAGTGCATGCATGGAGGTATACGATGCCAAGAAATATCTTTTCTCCCAGAAGTCCAGGACTTTGGAGAACATCCCTCCAACCCAGGCAGCCCTCAAGGAGCACATCAAGAGGACTTGCTTTCAGGCCAACCATGGAACCAGTCACTGGTCTTGGATCCAAACATCCCAGACCCATCTGACTGGGGTTGGAGAAAAGAATCCACTGGGTGGCAGCCATTCTGGACAGCTCTCCCTGAAGCATCAAAATCTTGCCATGAGCTGATCCGGTGTAACTGCCGCAAAGGGTGCACTGGACGGTGCACATGTGTCAAAGCTGCACTTGCGTGTACTGATCTCTGTTTTTGTTCGGGAGATTGTGTTAGGGTTTAGTCCTTCATGACTAAGAAATTTGATTTCCATTATGTGATCCATTATTGACTGTTTGTTTGATTGTTATGCAACCTTACAGTAGGTTTTATGACAGGTGCTGTATTAATATAAGTTATTATAATAATTCTTGTCGTCATAAAAAAAATCACTTGTTACTTTCATTATTTGGGAAATAAACCACCTTTCTCCGTCTTTCGCCTCCCTTTGTATGGATAAATTGACCTTGACATTGATCTGAAGGCATTTTGTTGAATTCTATTTGTCTCAAAAGTATCACCAACTGAATGGGCACCTAGAAATTAGTGGGAAATGACATCTTAAATGTTCTTCTACTGCGCTTGGTTCCGAAGTTTGGCGGCCATTTTGAATTTGACCTCTCCAGGGCCTCAGGGGTCAGATCTGACTGTCCTCCACATCTGAAAATAAACCTCATGGTATCATCTAACAGTGGTAGAAGTTTCATGCTTTTTTCAAAAAGTGCACATTTTTTTGGTAATCCGCTGTACTATAAGATATGTTTTGTCCCACGTCATTAATATATATAATAAATAGGAGGGGACCTAATATAGAGCCCTGTAGCACCCCCTTGTGGACGCTCACAGAGTCTGAGCACAACTCATCATATCTGATACATTGGGTCCTATCATTTAAATAGTTTGCAAACCAGGAGACTACATGATCAGATAGGCCAAAACTAGAGAACCGTTTCTTTAGAACTGAGTGGTCTACAGTATCAACCGCCTTCGAGAGGTCAATGAAAAGGGCAGCACAGTCCTACAGTACTATGCTTTTTCCTGAAACCTGATTGCAGTTTTGAGAGAGGGTCATTTGAGTATAAAAAATCTTTAAGTTGCTCACATACCAAAGATTCTCGGATTTTTGACAGGACACACAGATTAGATATTGGCCTGTAGTTGATTAATAATGCTAGATCACCACCCTTAAAGGAGCATGAGGCAGGATTGAGGCAGGATTTATGAAAAAAAATGGTAAATGTTTTAAGTTTTCTAGTAATAATGTCAGATGAAGCGTTCCAAACCAAAAAGAATGAGCCCTCTAGTGTATCTCTCCGTTGCCTTGAACAGGCTGTTGCTGCAAAATGTGCTGCAATTCCGGGCCGGAATTTCCCGCGCTGTCCTGTGGATGTGACGTCACATGACGCTGCATGTGCGTTCTCCCAGTTCTCCCGTGCCGGCTTCACTGTTGGCTGCAGTACCCCCAACGGCCGTCGTGGTGAAGGGTGGCGCTAGAGAGTCTCATTTCTTAAAAGGAGCCTCATGCTCCTTTAAATAGAGGAATAACAAAGGCTGACTTCCAAACTGATGGTAGCTCTTTGCTTTCAACTGACAGGTTGAAAAGTGCTGTGATCGGCTGTGCAATGAAATCAGCAGCCATTTTTACAAAATAAGGCTCTATATAGTCTGGTCCAGGAGGTTAAAATGACCTAGGCGAAGGTGTACAAAACAGTCCAAATGGACTAATGGACAATGCACAATTGAATATGTACTTACTGACTGGATGTAGAAGGACTCATGCATGGGCTCCATCTGGTGACTCTGGCTGAATTTGGAGGCAGGAGGGCTGGGAGAACCATCGTCTAACATCAACGGTCTGTTGAGAACAAGAGTTTTCAGACATGTGCACATCTGGAGCCAAAAAGCTTGTCTGGAGCCGGTGACAACGTTTACATGAAGTCAAAATTCAGGTTACGGTCAATATTCCGGTTACTGAAACATTGGGAATAATGTGTTTCCATGCGTGAGCAAACAGGGTTATCCCTGTTTACATGGTGATTAATCATTTGGGATATCTGAATCAAACCAGCGACGCACGGAGAACGTTATGACGCAATTACCGTCATTTCTGCTTCTTCTTCCTGTATCCAAATTCAAAACAACAACAATAAGTACGGCGGATAATCAACAGCCCAATAGAAGTTGTTTTGTTTCTTGTCTCTGTAGTTCGCCTTTTTCAGCGTCTTCCGGCGGAGCTTGATCTGGTCTGGTGTTCGTACAAATCCTGCTTCATGCAACTTCTTGTAAATCTGGCTGTAAATCTGTCTATCCCGGTACTTTCTACCGTCTACAAATGCAGAAATGTTCATATCCTTCATTACATTTATGAAGTGATTAGTCTCCTCCTGGTCTTGTGTTTTTCCGTGTTTATAAGAACTTCCTGGACTCAAAAGACCAGGATTCCTTGTGAACAGAACATGTGCAGAAAACAAATCCCTGTTCCGTTTGATGGGGATATTCCGTTTGACTATACATGACCAAATATTCGGGTTAGAAAAGTAGTAGTAGTAGTAGTAGTAAAGAAGGAAGGAAGGGAGGAAGGAAGGAAGGAAGGAAGGAAGGAAGGAAGGAAGGAAGGAAGGAAGGAAGGAAGGAAGGAAGGAAGGAAGGAAACAAGGAAAGAGGGAAGGAAGAAAACAAGGAAAGAGGGAAGGAAGGGAGAAAAGAGGAAGGGAAGAAGGAAGGAGAGAACAGGAGAAAGGAAGGAAGGAAGGAAGGGAAAAAAGAAGGAAGAAAGGAAGGGAGTAAAGAAGAAAGGAAGGAAGGAAGGAAGGAAGGAAGGAAGGAAGGAAGGAAGGAAGGAAGGAAGGAAGGAAGGAAGGAAGGAAGGAAGGAAGGAAGGAAGGAAGGAAGGAAGGAAGGAAGGAAGATGGAAGGGAGAAAAGAGGAAGGAAGGAGAGAGCAGGAGGAAAGAAGGACAGGAGAATTTGACCCAAAGACAGTACAAGGGTTATGCAAAAATTCACTAATGGTTTTGCAGGAAGTGTAAGAAAAAGAACATACACCTGAAAAACACATGGAAAAGTAAAGTTCTCCTGAACCCGAAATACACATTTCTGTTCGCTCTCAGCAGCAGAGCTGAGCCAGCGATTTACACACACTGGCCCTGTCAGGGTCATGCACTGCTCTGCCTCAGTGTGTGTGTGTGTGTGTGTGTGTGTGTGTGTGTGTGTGTGTGTGTGTGTGTGTGTGTGTGTGTGTGTGACACTCACTGATTCAGCACTTGTCACCATTCACAGCGCTTGTTGAGTTAGATTGTTCAGTTTGTCAGCTGAGCCAGCCCTTCCCTCTGCCCCACTGCAGCCCTGTTTGTCTCACTTTTGTTAATTGCTCCCCCATGTGTACGTGTGTGTGCATGTGTGTGTGTGCGTGTGTGTGTGTGTGTGTGTGTGTACTCACAGCTTTCTTTTAAGGCCCACAGTGCTGGGTGCGTTGGATTGCATCTGGCTGAACAGAAACTGAATCAGCTGGTAAAGAGAGAAAATATACCATGAATCAGCATGAATCCTCACTCCATCTCATTCTCTAAAAAAGTCACAATGTACGTTTTTTTATCTTATTCTTAAGGTATAGAAATGAAATTAAAGCTGCAAGCAGCGATGAACGGGCCCTCGCACTCATGGCCGACTTCCTGTTGGGTTTGGGCCATGGCGCCGAGAGACTTTTCTTTAAGTTGTGACATGATGCAGGTGTGTAGCGATTTTCGTGCATGTACGTCAAACCGTATTGTGGGGCTTGAGGCACAAAGTTTTCTAGGGGGCGCTGTTGAGCCATTTTGCCACGCCCATTAATGCAAACTATTACATATCAAATTTTTTACTAGGCCTGGGTTGCGTGCAAAATTTGGTGACTTTTGGGCCACGTTTAAGGGGAAAACAGGCCCTCATTTCGTAAGAAAGAAAGAAAGAAAGAAAGAAAGAAAGAAAGAAAGAAAGAAAGAAAGAAAGAAAGAAAGAAAGAAAGAAAGAAAGAAAGAAAGAAAGAAAGAAAGAAAGAAAGAAAGAAAGAAAGAAAGAAAGAAAGAAAGAAAGAAAGAAGAATTCCTACAGATACAATAGGGCCTTCGCACTGTAAGTGCTCGGGCCCTAAATATTCTCCACAAAAGCCTCCAACAATGTTGTTCGATTACCTTCAGTTGCAATACGAAGAAACAACTAGAAGGTCATTTTGAACATTTCCAATTAATCGAGTAATTTTGGCGCAATTTATGCCAATCCTTCGGCAGTGAATACGGCCCAAACCGTATCGTGAATCCAGTTGTGTTATACATCAAAATGTGCGTCTCCATCCTGCGACAACACGCATTACTTTTCTCTTTCAAAAGTGTTACCGTGGCGACGCTAGACGCCAAAAAGCGCCCCCCCTTCATCTGATTGGTCCATATTTGATAGTTCCTACTTTCTGCTATAACTTTTGAATGGTTTGATATAGAGAGTCGTGGGTGGTGTCATCTGCTAAATGTCCAGGCCTGAAGAATCTACATGCAAGTCATACGAGGGTGCGAGGGTGCGAGGCCCCCCCCCCTTCATCTGATTGGTCCATTATTGATAGTTCCTTAAAAGTCACCAAATTTTGCATGCAAGCCAGGCCTGGTGATAAATTTGATATTTCATGGTTTGCAATAATGGGCGTGGCCTAACGGCTCAACAGCGCCCCCTACAATACTTTTCGCTATAACTTTTGAATGGGTTGTAATAAAGACATGTGGGTGGTGTCATCGGACTCAGTATTGAGTCCTTGACTCGTCTGATTGGTTGTCCCTATTTTCTGTTATAACTTTTGAATGGTTTGACATAGAGACATGTGGGTGGTGTCATCGAACTCGGTTTTGAGTCCTTGACCTTCATTGGTGCAAAATAGCCCTGCCCCTTCTTCTGATTGGTCGATATTTCATAGTTCCTATTTTTAGCCATAACTTTTGAATGGTTTGGTATAGAGAGTCTTGGGTGGTTTCATCCACTAAATGTCCAGGCCTGAAGAATCTACATCAAGTCATACAAGCTTCCACTGCAGCCTGAACGTGCACAAGGGTGGAGGGCCGTTCATCGCTGCTTGCAGCTTTAATTTGATTTTGTTGTTGACATTTTTTGTTACAATGATTCAAAGTTCACTTGATCAGCTCAGATATCTGTAGACGATGCTGCCTTACCAAAAAGTATTTTTATGTGTATTAGTCTGCGGCTGAAGAATATTTTGGAGTTTCTTTTAATTCTACAGAATTGAGTTGAGTTGACACTACTGTTGCTGCTTGTCGATTATTATGAGCCGGTTATGTTCTGGATTAAATCTTTATAGACTTCCTCAGCTAAAGTGACCTTGAGGTAACAGATTAGTATTCACTGCAAGCATTCTTACATTAAACGAGGATGTGGAGTCACTGGCTGTGAAAGTAGAAATAGAACTGGATAGAACTGTTTCATACTTGTATAAGGGTCTGTTGAATCTGAAACCAAACTCAACTTCATACTTTAAAATAAAATGGGAGAAGGAAGTAGGGATAACTATATCGGAGGAAGAATGGACAATGATATGGAGGTATCAATGGACTTGTACCAGCTCACAGAAGTGGAGGGAGTTTGGATGGAAAAGTCTGATAAAGTATTTTATTCCACCCTCCCAGAAGTCTCATTATGATAATAACTCCTCTGTCTGTTGGAGAAACTTTAGGAATCAAAATGCAAATCATTCCCATGTTTTCTGGGACTGCCCTGTCATGAAGAATTACTGGAAAGAGATACACAAAGCCCTACAGGATATCTGCAAATGCAGAAATACCCCTCGCTAGTAAGACCGTGTTTTTTCACATACCTCAGGACTGGGCAAAAAGAGATAAACATTTAATAAATATCCTGCTAGTGGCCGGTAAAAAGACTTTTACAAGGAAATGGTCATCACAGGAGAGCCCAACTTTAAAGGTATGGATAGACATTACAATGAACATTCATAAAATGGAGAAAATAACGGCATTTATTAACTAGAAAATTTCAGGAAATTTTTATATGGGCATGCCCTACTGCCCATTCGACCCCTCTCGCTGTTTTGGTTTGGGGCTGTAGTGGTTGTGTTCGGGGGGGTTCTATGTCAGTTTGAGGTGTTTATGGTTGTATTGCATTCATTCCTGTGCTCCCAATAGTTAATAATGGGACACGCTTTTTGGCGTCTAGCGTCCCCACGCTTTTGACTGAGAAAAGTAATGCCCATCGAGGCACGATGGAGACGCATCTAACGATGTATGCCATGCATGGGTGCACGTTCCGGTTCAGGCTACGTTAACGGATAGGTTTTTTTTTTCACCATGGTTAAAAAACCCATCCGAATGAATGGGGCCATTTGGCATGGATTTTGACATAAAATGTCCTTAAATCACAGCTTCATGAAATTTGAATATGTTGAAGCCGAGTCGGGGAACATTTGTACGATCTCTCTACGATAATCTGTTGCCTAGCAACAAGCGTCCAAATTCAAATGGAAATTAAAAAAAAAATTAAAGGTAAATATCGCAAAAACCGTAATATGTAGCATGATGAGGTTGTAGGGTCCGTTAGTGCCAATCGGGCCGAGTGTTTGAAAGTTTGAACGATGTCTCTACGATAAAGTTCAGCCGAGCAACAAGCGTCCAAATTTTCGAGGCACGATGGAGACGCATCCAACGATGTATGGCATGCATGGGTGCACGTTATGGTTCGAGCCGTATTACCGGACGAAAAAAGAGTGCGGAATAATAAGAATAAGAAAAGGGAAACCTTTTACTAATATATCGCCTTAATTTTTCAGGTTTTTCCGGCTGCGTTTTAGTTTTTGGGGATTTCTTTTTTCCACATCCGAGCGTGGTCATGCTGTACACCCGCTGGTGCACAGGGGGACTTTTGCGACTTTAGCTTGTTAGCAAAATGCTAGAAACATTGCCCTTTGGGCCATTCTGGACGATTGCAATATGGTCATGCCACTACTTGGCATGCCCATAATTATAAATTGGATAAATTCACCTCATATTGGGAGAACTGGGTCAACTACGTCACGCTCCATAGGCCTGATGTTATTTTCTCAAATAACATCAGATTGTGTTATGTTGAAAAGATCACTCCCTACTTGTACATAGTAGTTTTTGGTGGTTTGTCTTTCTTTTCATTGTATGGACATAAAACAAAAACGTTATTCCGACATTTAGGACAGACAATAGATGTAAGATGTATGAATACATGATGTATCGGATATGAATGTCTAATACTGCATGTCAATAAAAAAATGAAAGCGGTTTGTCTTTGGAGCCAAAAGGGAACAAGTCAAATCTCTCGTAACATATTGATAAAACCCTTGATAAAAACCTCATTGAAACCCTCAGCTAAAGGGCTCCATCCTTTCCTAAAATATCAGCAGGCATAGCAGCTGAAGAGTTTTTTGCAGTTAATCATTTGGTTAATGAGGTTCCAGGTTGACTTAATGTCATTAGAAGCTTGACTACATTTATTGGCATAATGTGTTTTTTTTGCCTTCCTTAGTGTTGGAGATATTTAATGCATCTTTTTTCTTTTTTTTTTTTTTTTTTTCCACAATTTCTCATTTCTCAGCTTCATTTCATTTGTTAAGCATCTATGTTTGCAACACAATGTAAATAATGCCTTTGTAATGTCAACATTCCTTGTCGAAATACTTAAATGGCATTCTGGCATTGAGAATACCACGTGATGAATCATTTCAGGGGTTGTTTTGTCTCATTTTGTGCCAATGTGATTCAGTTAAGGGCTTGTAGCTGCTGCTACACACAATCTCCTCATAAACCAAGACTGGAGGCAAACCAGTGTCGCGTCTGGACCTTCTTTCTCATCCATGCTGTTGTAATGTATTCATAGGCGTGGGTGATTTTTACATTTCCTTGCTTAAAGCAGCACAAAGTAACTTTCAGCTTTTGTTGAGTTTGGCGGCTCCTTTGGACAAAAGCGGTACTGCTTTACCAGAAAGAACTACATTTCCCATGAGCACCAGCGCGTACTGCTGGAAAACTCCTGTCCCCGTCGCTGCATTTGTTTTGATAGTGAATGAAATAAGACGGGACGGACTTTCAAAACTACTTTTCTGTTTTCAGCGGTCGTTTGCAAGATGGAAAGCGAAGAAGTAATGTATCTATTTTTGGCTAAACAATATAATATGACGGAGTTGAAAATCACTAAGTTCAACTTGGTTTTATTAAGTTGTTTCAGCGAGATAACGCGCCCTACAAACTCATACGCTCTGCACCTTCTTCCTGTCACGTTTTTTAGAGGGACTTCGTCATAAATTAGTAGTCCAACATACTTACTGACAAAATAAAAAAATACTTTATAACCTGTGAATAACTGAATGTTTTGCAGATCAGCCCTGCACAATTTTACAGTTCTCAGGAAAAATACTAGAACCCAAGACGAATCCCCTGTATGTGAAAACATTCTAATTTTGTTTCTTATTGAACATAGAACTCTACATTTACATTTGTATCATAACAATTCTGTCTCTCTTGTCGGACATCCCTCCTCGTCTTTCAGCTCACGCCAGCGAGTGAACGCCGGGACAATGTTTTTTCTTGTCCGGGCATTTAGCTTGTTACTCTCCCGCTTTCTTTTTTTCGTCTCCTCCGATAAAACTTTTATTTTCTTGGGTTTTTCCATGATACCAGCTTCTGCTGAGCTCTGCGCTTCACGCCCCGCCCATATGTCTGGACTACGAATCGGGAAGGAAGGGGAAGTGACGTATGCCGTAAAGCAGTCAAAGCCGTGAAAATGTGTAGTTTTTTAGTGTGGAAGGGTTCCTACTGTTGAGACACATTGTCACACGAAGTTCCAGCTTCCTACCACCTGCAGAAACAACACCTTGGAAGTAGCTTCAACCCAGACTTGACCCACTAGAAAACCCTATGGGGGGATTTAGAACTTAGTGACAGTAATGCCAAATGCCCGATGGTGACATTTGGCCACAGATCACATCCGACTGTAAATTGCTTTTCGTCTGTCACTTGGCTTGTTGATTCCTGCCTTTTGTGCTTAGAATTTACTGTATAAAAGTCCTGTTGTCGAGCCACTCTGGGTCAGCACACCAACCCAGACACGCTCTGCGTAGGTCCTGCTCACTGCCGGCTTACTGAATAAAACTCTCAACCCCACAGCGGATTCCTGAACTGGATTCTATATTATTCCTCAACACTACCATGCACCTCAAAGTTACATAGTGCCAGTGAAGGAGATACTGACCCCTCAGACCATGACAGAGGTTCATTAAACCTGTTGGAAGTTGATGTTCCATCACAATGATGATGATGAAATATTAGATTAAGCTGGAAAAGTTACATAGTGCTGCTTTAAAAAAAAATGAAGGGACACCCCTGGAAAAGTCATGAAGGCAGCACATCTAAAAGTAGTCGTGGTGAAGCTGCAGATCAGAATCAGAATCAGAATCAGCTTTATTGAGTCAGTTTAGAAAACAGTTTTTGACTTCGGATACACCGGCGGCGCACGATGGAATTGTGCACCTGTTTTCCAAAGGGTAACACTGGGATAGGGGGGGAGGAGAAAAAAAAGTACATCTTCACATTGAATATCATACAATACACAATGTCAAGTTGCAAAAAAAACACCTCGCAGCACACGAAGCACAGATGTCACAAGACTTGCATGTGGGTGATGGGGGGTGGGCAAGTCGGGGGGGGGACGTCCTTGTCAGGGGGGCTGATAAGAGGGGGAGCCAGGAAGGCGGTTGGATGAGGAGAGGGGGATGCTGAACTGATACAGCCCTTGCTGTCACACATAGGGCTGGGGATCCATTCAAATGTCAAGAATCGATTCAATTCCGATTCTTAAGATTCAGAATCGATTATCAGGATTCGATTTGATCCGATTCGATTCCGATATTGATTTGGGTTAGTGTTAATAAAACAGTTTTTTGAGCTGTTGCATGAATTAAATGACTGTAGTTCTGCAACATATTAATACTAGTATTATATTGAGATTCAACAGCAAGTATTGCAGCTAATGATGCTGTAAGGACCAATCAGCTCCCAGAATGCTGATAGAACTGAAACAGAAACATCGTGTGGGTCAGAATTACCAAACAGATCCAGGGAGGAAACAGAGACGGATTAAATCGGTTTTAATTTTTCCCACATTCCGTTAGAATTTTTTTCCATTTTTGGTCTTATTTCGGTTTTTAATTTTTGAAAATTTGTTTTTTAGCATTTTATGCAAATGTAACCAAACCAAACCCAAACCCCAAGATAAAGTATCGAATTCGAATCGATTTAGAATTGGAACATTTATTTTTTCAACACAGGCCTATTACGTAGCGCTCCTCTTTGCTTTCATAGTAGCTGGTGATTTTCTTCTGTGGTCTGGAGCCCACAGCACCCATTTCTGCCACAGACGTCGCGAGAACAGATTTGTGTGACCAATAGGGATGGGTGGTATGGACTAAAAAATGTAGCCTATCACGATAATTTCTGGCATTTATCCCCATAACGATAAAACAAATACCAATTCAACTCCATCTTTGTAACTATAAATCTATCACCACATTCAGTCTTTGGAGCCAAAACACTGCTCTAAAAGATACTAAATACTAAACTACACCAATTACATTGAATTAATAAAAACCAATTAAATGAGTTACACCTGTACTGCAAAACTGGAATGACTCAGATCCTCCATGTTTGTTATACAAAAACCTCATCAACGGGAATTTATCTATCCTTTCTTTCTTTCTTTCTTTCTTTCTTTCTTTCTTTCTTTCTTTCTTTCTTTCTTTCTTTCTTTCTTTCTTTCTTTCTTTCTTTCTTTCTTTCTTTCTTTCTTTCTTTCTTTCTTTCTTTCTTTCTTTCTTTCTTCCTTCCTTCCTTTCTTTCTTCCTTCCTTCCTTCCTTCCTTCCTTCACGTACGTTGTGCGTGGATTTAACACAGAACCATAAATCAGTTTTACACAAAAACGTCATCAACGGGAATTTATCGTTTTTACCGCAAGATGACAAATTCTTACGGTGGGGAATTTTTTTTGACGGTTTATCGTGAACGGTAAAATATCACCCATTCCTAGTGACCACTACATGTTTCCACTTCATGAAGATCCGTCTCAGACGTGTCCTAGTCTAGAGAAGTCAATGGGTCGTCATACAGTCTATTTTCAGCACAGTAATGTTGTAAGTGGTATTTCTGAATGTAAAGCCTGGTTTATAGTTAACTAAATCAACGCAGAGCCTACGCCGTAGGGTACGCGGCTACGCGGGAGTCTCTTGCCGTAGCCCAGCGGTCGGCAACCCAAAATGTTGAAAGAGCCATATTGGACCAAAAACACAAAAAAACAAATATGTCTGGAGCCGCAAAAAATGAAAAGTCTTGTATAAACCTTAGAATGAAGGCAAATGGAGAAAGGTAAAATGTTGAGAAAAAAGTCGAAATGTTGAGAAAAAAGTTGAAATGTCGAGATTAAAAAGGAAAGGAAAAAAGATGAAAAAAACAGAAAAAAAGGAAAAAAAGAAAAAAAGAAAAAAAAAGAAAAAAGGAGAAAAAAGGAGAAAAAAGGGAAAAAAGAGAAAGAAAGAGAAAAAAAGAAGAAAAAAAGTAGAGCCGCGGGTTGCCGAGCCCTGGTTTAGACACTACGTACACGACACTTAAAGGGGACCTATTATGAAAAACAGGTTTTTTCTTGCTTTAACATGTATAAAGTGGTCTCCCCTCAGCCTGCAAACTCAGAAAAGGAGGAAAGAACCAGATTCTGCAGTGTCTGTACAGCCGCCCGGATGATCCGTCCAGTGTGATGTGGATCTACGAGCCAATAAGATTCTAGTGCCGTCGTTACGGAACGACAGCAGTGATGCATGAAACCACGCCCACAACTAACTCTGGCCGGAACAACAACAACTAACTCTGCCGGTCGGAGCTTCTGACATTTTTTCGTAGCGGTGTATCGCGTCATTCAAGCAGCCAATCAGCACAGAGACTCATTATCATAGCCCCGCCCCCTCAGAATCCACCAGCCAATCAGCACAGTGACTCATTATCATAGCCCCGCCCCCTCAGAATCCACCAGCCAATCAGCACAGAGCCTCATTATCATAGCCCCGCCCACTCAGAATCCTGCATAGATAATGAGGTTAGATAATGGGAAGATAAAGACATGGCTCAGAGGCTGAATTTCTAATTTATTTAGCAAAAACAATCAAAAGCTTGTTTTTAAGACATCCAAGGCCTGTTTAAAATAGGTATTAGATGCCATAATAGGTCCCCTTTAAATGTCAAGAATGGTATTTTGGACGGGGGACATCAGTAATTGTCTTTAGTTTGGTTATTGAGCGACGTGTGGACGTGTGGACTGACCTTGTTCATGACCTTCTGTTGCTGCGTGTGGTTCTGTCTCAGCGACACCACCTCTCTCCACAGCACCTCGTTCTGCCTGCAAACACAGTTCAGCAAGTTTAGCAGGAACAAAGCTGTGTTTAAAATCTAAACCTGAATGTAGGTGAATTTACAAACCTCCCCACATGTGACAATTTTTTGACACAAACACACAAAAATAATAAAACTAAAGAGACCAGTAACACTGTGGACTTATATGTATTAAATCTTGAATGAGTTTATCACTGTAGAACAGGAGTCGGCAACCCGCGGCTCCAGAGCCACATGCGGCTCTTTAGCGGCGCCCTAGTGGCTCCTGGAGCTTTTTCAAAAATGTTCTTTTTTTCTTCTTTTTGCCTTTTTTCTCTTTTTTTTCTCTTTTTTTCTCTTTTTTTCTTTTTTCTTCTTTTTCTTCCTTTTTTTCTTCTTTTTTTATTTTTTTCTTCTTTTTCCCTTTTTGCTATTATTTTTCTCTTTTTTCTTATTTTTCTTCTATTTTTCTTTTTTTTCTTATTTTTTTCTCTTTTTTTCTTTTTTTCCTTTTTTTCTCTTTTTTTCTTCCTTTTTCCTTTCCTTTTTAATCTCGAAATTTTGACTTTTTTCTCGACATTTCGACTTTTTTCTCGAAGTGCATAATGAAAAAAAAAATCTTGCCCCAGTTATAACTAATATAGAAACATGCAGCATGTGTTGTCTTCATTCTAAGGTTTATACAAGACTTTATATTTTTTGCGGCTGAAAAAGAAAAAAAGGAAAAAAAGAAGAAAAAAGAAACAAAAAAGAAAAAAGAAACAAAAAAGAAGAAAAAAAGAAGGAAAAAAGGTCAAACATTTTTGAAAAAGCTCCAGGAGCCACTAGGGTGGCGCTGAAGAGCCGACCCTTGGTCTATTGGAATTACAGACAAAGCTGTAGGTGTAGAGATGTAGAGCACCTAAAGTTTCTGTTTTTGTGATTTGTGATGTGACACGCACACACACACACACACACACACACACACACACACACACACACACACACACACACAAGAAAAAACCCATACAAGTACACGATGCCACCTGATTCAGGCTTTCACACATTTTTGAATCAGCCCTGAACAAAAGGCCTCCGTGGGTGTACAGCACATCTGGATGTGCCCACATGTGTTCACCCTTTCTAAGTACTCTTTCGCTCGTGGTATTGGTGTGTGTAAGTGGCCACGTGGGTCAGGTGAGCAGATGAACATTCTCTCCTCACAGTGACACACAATACGGCTCACATCACAGCTGCGCCGCAACAATGGACGCACGGCAGCTATTTTCAGCAACAACAGCCTCCCGAGAAAAAGTCCATTCATCCACAAAGGGATTTGTTCCTACTTAACAACAGACGGCTCTGTCGCTGTTCTCACATGATGCTGCAAACACGGTGAAGGGGAGGTCGGGGGGACGGTGCCCTGATCAAAAAACTCTAAGAAATCATTGGTTTTCAGAGAGAGAATGAAATATTACCATCTTTAATGGCATTTCACTTTTCAAAACTCTATTATTAGAAATTATTAATTCAAAAGATTAGTATCTATCTATCTATCTATCTATCTATCTATCTATCTATCTATCTATCTATCTATCTATCTATCTATCTATCTATCTATCTATCTATCTATCTATCTATCTATCTATCTATCTATCTATCTATCTATCTATCTATCTATCTATCTATCTATCTATCCATCTATCCATCCATCCATCTATAAACATTGTTTTATAAACAAATAAAAACAACCCGGAGGCCCTCCGAGAGGCGGGATGGAAGATGGGCCTACTTTGACGGCTCAAACGGTGACGAACGGAACGAACAACGACAATGAGAAGATACTCCCACGAAAGTGTAAATGCGGGTGGCAGAAGGTGACTTCATTCAAAGGACTGCGGAGAAACTACGGAAGCATCCAGAAAGGCGCAGGAAGATCAAGTGGCCAAAGGTGAGGGACCAAGAGGAATGGCGCAGGCTTGACGATCATCTGAAAGAAGTGCTGGAGCATTCCCTGCGAGGAACATGTAAGCATAAGCTAATCTCACTGAGCAACATCATCTATGAGGAGTGCAGAGAGAGGTTTGGACAGTGCACAACAAAGCGACCCTCAGTCCAGAGGCAGAAAGGTCGGAGGGAGAGATCCATCGATAAGCTTGTAAGCAAAAGGCGCCAACTGCGAAAGAGGTGGAGGAAAGCAGCCCCAGAGGAGAAATAAGGCCTCAAGGTACTGTGGGACGACCTCAAGCAGAGGCTTGCCAAACTGCGTCGGGCGGAGATACTCAGGAAGCGCCGGAAACGGAAGGAGAAGGAACGGAAAGACTTCTTTCAAAGATCCATTCCGGTTTGCCCACGGGCTGCTGGAAGAAAAGCGAAGTGGCAAGCTAGCTATCTCGAAAGAGGACTTGGAGCATAACATAAAGGGCCAGTACACAGACGCAGCCAGAGCGCTACCACTTGGCTCACCAGGCCATGTACCCCGTCCTGACTCCCCTAAGACCCCTTTCGACACCTCCCCATCCAGGTTGAGTGAAATCAAGGACGTCCTGAAAAGGGCCAGATCAGCCTCAGCACCAGGACCAAATGGGCTCCCATACAAGGTCTACAAGAGCTGTCCTCAAGTGACAAAGATCTTGTGGAAGCTCATGAGTGTTGCATGGAAGAAGCAATCGATCCCGGCAGAGTGGCAAGAGGCAGTAGGAATCTTCATTCCTTCAGGAGCAAAATTCCAGTGAGATCAGCCAGTTCAGGACAATTGCCCTGTTGAACGTGGAGGGGAAAGTCTTCTTCTCAGTCTTGGCAAGGAGGATGACCAACTTCCTCAGCATCAACAGCTACATTGACACAAGCTGTCAAAAAGCTGGACTGCCAGGCTTTCCGGGATGTATCGAGCATGCATCTGTGATCTGGGAGCAGATACAGAACGCCAAAAGGGAGAGAAGCGACCTACACGTGGTATGGCTCGACCTTGCAAATGCCTATTGTTCAGTACCACACAAGCTGGTTGAGTTTGCCTTGGAATTCTTCCACGTGCCTGTGTGCATCAGGAACATCATAGCCAAGTACTTTGACAACCTGCACATGTGCTTCTCAGTAGATGACTACATGTCTCAGTAGATGACTACCTGACGGAATGGCAGCGACTGGAAGTCGGAATCACCATGGGCTGCTCTATATCACCGATTCTCTTCGTGGCTGCATTTGAAGTGTTACTAATCGGAGCGAGGCAAATGGCCAGAGGCCTGAAATCGCCATCAGGAGGGAGACTCCCCGCTTTGAGAGGTTACATGGATGATGTGACAAGCATCCTTCAAACTGCCCCATGTACAGCACGACTCCTCCAGCGGTTCGACGATGGGCAAGCATGAAGATCAAGCCTGCCAAGTCCAGGATCCTGTCGATCAGAAAATGGGTGAGGGATGACAGGACGGTGTTCACAGCTGGAGGAGAGAACATACCACCCCTGGCAGAGCAGACCATCCGAAGCCTCTGGAGGGAGTATACATCAGATCTCTTGGACAGGCAGATGGGGCAGACGGTTGAGAAACAGCTGAGTGAGGGGCTCGCAAAGATTGACAACAGCCAACTTCCTGGGAAACTGAAGGTGTGGTGTTACCACTTCACACTTTTCCAGCGTGTGATGTGGCCGCTGAAAGTAGGGGAAATTCCATCTTCCCTGGTCAGCAAGATCGACGGCACAGCCAACAGGTACATCAGGAAGTGGTTGGGCCTCCCCCGCTGCTTCTCAGACACAGGCCTCTTCGGCAAGAACATCCTGCAGCTTCCTCTGAAGTCAATCAGCCTTGGATACAAGCAGGAGAAAACCCGCCTTGTACTCAAACTGAGGGAATCCAGAGACGAAGCAGTGAAGGGTGCAGAGGTGACTGTTCGCACCGGGCGGAAGTGGAAAGCCCAGGATGAAGTGGAGCAAGCTGTTTCCAGGCTGCAACACAAGGAGGTCCTGGGGAGAGTCCAAGACAGCAAGGCAGGGCTGGGCTGGGGACAGCCTGTCCAGTTCTGGTCCAAAGCCACAAGGGAGCAGAGGAAGACCACGGTGGTGGAAGAGGTCTCACAATTAGAGAAGGACGGCTACCTCGTCAAGGCTGTGTCCCAGGGTAAACAAGGAGCATGGACTCGCTGGGACGACACCATCAACAGAGTCATAACCTGGGCTGACATCTGGCGAACTCCACAGTCACGACTCAGCTTCCTCGTGAGGGCAGACTATGACACCCTTCCATACCCCCGAAACCTTGCCCAGTGGTTCGGAAGCGAGGGCAAGTGCTCCCTGTGCAGCAAGGACAATGCAGGTCTCCAACACATCCTGTCAGGGTGCAACATCGCGCTGACACAGGGGCGCTTCCGGTGGCTGCAAAATCAGGTGCTGCGGAAGTTGGCAGAGCAGTTGGAGAGATGCAGAGTCGGGGCAAAAAACTCCTCCGATCCCCATCACCAAAACATTGCCTTCATCAAACCAGGAGAGGTAGGACAGAAGACATTGACCGGAAGACGGGACGCCTGCTTACCCCTGGAAAGAGAGAGAAAGATGGGAAATGCGCGTCGACCTGGACAAGCAGCTGGTCTTTCCAACTGAGATCACAAAGACAACGCTAAGGCAGGACTCTGTGATGTGGTCCACAGCTGCCAAGAAAGTCCTAATCATTGAATTGACTGTGCCCTGGGAGGAGGGGATACCATATGAATTTAAGCGGTCGAAGTACAGCGATCTGGCGGAGGAGTGCAGAGGAGGAGGCTGGTCCGTGACTATTCACCCGGTGGAGGTCGGATGAAGGGGCTTTGTGGGGGGGTCTGCGATCCGGCTCCTTTGTGCTGCGGGAATGACCGGTCACAGCCTGAAGAAGGCCATCAAGGAATTGGCAGAGGAGGCAGAGAAAGCAAGTTTCTGGATGTGGTTACGGAGGAGGGACAGCAGTGGGGCTCAACACCCCAGTGAGGTCAGTTGCAGGGAGTGGCGTGGGGAGACGTCCCCACAAAGCCACTGCCCCACCGGGCAACATATTCTCACTCCCAGCTCGTCAAAAACCGACGCTTGGTCAGGGCCCTTCGGCGTCAGTTTCTGACGCACAAGGTCACCCTCAGCGTCTAAGCACCGACGCAGCGGGCTCTCAACAGATTCTAATGTAATTCCACCCAACCCGGCCGCGTCGTTTCAAGCCGCTGAGAGCATCAGTCCCATTGAATAACTGAGGATCGGACACACGGAAGTATTCTAATTACTGTCCGTTTTGACGTTAACAGCGATTTTCACAATGATATCTGCAACATTTCTTAAGGCAGAAACACCACTGTATCCTTGTTAAATACACAACATTAGTGGGTTAATTTCCTGCACATCAATTTTCATGTTTTTGTTTTCATGTTTTTCCCTTCGATTCTGAGAAAGAAAGAGTTGTTTTATTCAGTGATGGATAACTGTAGGCAATACACTACCCATAATCCTCAGCTACACAAAAACACGAAAGTGTCCTTGTTAATTCAATACAATAGGTTCATGTTAAGGACATCCGTTTTAATTAGTTCTCCTTCGATTACGAAGTATTGTTATGAGGCCTATTTCGTGTCTATTTTTGAACAGTTCACTAACGCTTTGAGCTAGGAGGCTGAAATTCTAGACTCTGTATCAGGGGGCATCCCCTGATCAGACAGACGTTAGTTTGGTGCACATCGGACCTGTACTTTTCGATGGGGGGGGCTTTGAAACGTCACCTTTTCCAACATTCGAACGGACACTGTTGCCACAATATTTGACCAAACCAAGTAAAACTTGACCTGTGGCCTCCATATGGGGCCTAGATTGGGCTTGCCAAGTCTCAACTCTGTGAACCCTCTGCAATGCCAACTAGCTCTGTGGAAGTCGTACAGCCACGGGACCAAGATATCCTAGCAAAGGGCCTTCTGCATTGAAACATAGTCAAAGATCAGCCTCCCAGCTCAAATTGTTAGTGAATTATTCAAAAAACACACATTGAAAGCCCCAAAAAGGCACCACACCTGGTGACCTTTGGCACTTCCGAAGGTTGCATGGGTCTGGACCTCAGCACAGTGGATGAGAGTCACCTCCTGATACAGAGTCTAGAATTTCAGCCTCTTCGCTCAAAGCGTTAGTGAACTATGCAAAAAAAGACACAAAATAGTCTTCGCAGGCCGAAAAACAACAGACGCGGTGACCTTTGACACTTCCGAAGGTCACACAGATCTGAAACTCCGCACAGTGGATGAAAGTCCCCTCCTGATACAGAGTCTAGAATTCCAGCCTCCTAGCTCAAAGCGTTAGTGAACTATGCAAAAAAAGACACAAAATAGTCTTTGCAGGCCCGAAAAGGAATAGACGCTGTGACCTTTGACACTTCCGAAGGTCACACAAATCTGAAACTCCGCACAGTGGATGAAAGTCACCTCCTGATACAGAGTCTAGAATGTCAGCCTCCTAGCTCAAAGCGTTAGTGAACTGTTCAAAAATAGACACGAAATAGGCCTCATAACAATACATAACAAACCTCCTGTGCCTACTGAGCATGATATGATGATATGCAGGAAATTAACCCACTAATGTTGTGTATTTAACAAGGATACAGTGGTGTTTCTGCCTTAAGAAATGTTGCAGATATCATTGTGAAAATCGCTGTTAACGTCAAAACGGACAGTAATTAGAATACTTCCGTTTTTCCGATCCTCAGTTATCCAATGGGACTGATGCTCTCAGCGGCTTGAAACAACGCGGCCGGGTTGGGTGGAATTACATTAGAATCTGTTGAGAGCCCGCTGCGTGATGTGCAGGAAATTAAACCACTAATGTTGTGTAATTAACAAGGATACAGTGGTGTTTCTGCTCTGCTCTATCTATCTATCTATCTATCTATCTATCTATCTATCTATCTATCTATCTATCTATCTATCTATCTATCTATCTATCTATCTATCTATCTATCTATCTATCTATCTATCTATCTATCTATCTATCTATCTATCTATCTATCTATCTATCTATCTATCTAATCATCGCAACATTCTTATGATTCTTACGATCTCAGTCTCTTGGTTTCTCTCTGAAACCAGCGGTGAGGACTGTGCACACGGAGGAGACCGTTATGTTTTAACAACCTCCTCATGTGACACCAAGAGAGCAACCAGCAGACCTAAAAACGTTTCTGTGTCTCATTTAGGTGGAGTTTCATTTAGCTCGTCTTACTGTAAAACAGAATCTAACAGGCAGTGCTTCAGGATTTCTGACTGACTGAATATGTGTTCCCAGGGGAATTCTACCAATGTTCTGAACACATTTGATATTCACACACCAAGCTGTACAGTATGTGGAACTTTTACAGCTCACAGGATTTGAGGTTAACCCACTGTGTTGGTCCAGTTTCGTATCAAACCAATAAATAACCACTGACTGTAATTTGTCAGGTTCAGGTAGGCCCAAGTTGTTATCCACTGGTTCGCTCACATGTGGATAACTATATCAGGGGCCATATTGGACCAAAAACACAAAAAACAAATATGTCTGGAGCCGCAAAAAATGACTGTCTTGTATAAGCCTTAGAATGAAGGAACACATGCTGCATGTTTCTATATTAGTTATAACTGGGGGGAGATTTTTTTTTCATTATGCACTTCGAGAAAAAAATCGAAATGTCGAGAAATAATTTGAAATGTCGAGAAAAAGTCGAAATGTTGAAAAAAAAAGTCGAAATGTCGAGATTAATGTTGAAGTACAATCTTGAAAAAAGAGTCGAAATGTGGAGAAAAAAGTAAAAATGTCGAGAAAAAAGTAAAAATGTTGAGAAAAAAAGTCGAAATGTCGAAATGTTGAGAAAAAAGTCGAAATGTTGAAAAAAAAGTTGAAACGTCGAGAAAAAAGTCGAAATTTCGAGATTAATGTTGAAGTACAATCTCGAGAAAAAAGTCGAAATGTTGAGAAAAAAATCGAAATGTCGAGATTAAAAAGGAAAGGAAAATAAGAAACAAAAGAAAAAAAAAAGGAAAAAAAAGGTCAAACGTTTTGAAAAAGCTCCAGGAGCCACTAGGGCGGCTCTAGAGCCGCATGCTCTAGTCATTTTTTTCTGTTACAGTACTTAGAGAAACTAGAGAATACTTCGTATCCCCAATAACAACTATAATTACTAATTCTTATAATTGTATGAGCAAATATGTGAGTGAAAGTTTAAAATGTACCTAATACTGGTTCAGTGATACTAATGTCCACATGGAAACTAACAGGAAACAATCAGTAAGGTATATGTATATTACACACACACACACACACACACACACACACACACACACACACACACACACACACACACACACACACACACACACACACACACACACAATTAATGTTCAAGTACAACAGTACAACAGTACTTGAGAAAAAAGTCGAAATGTCGAGATTAATGTTGAAGTACAATCTCGAGAAAAAAGTCGAAATGTTGAGAAAAAAATCGAAATGTCGAAATGTTGAGAGAAAAAAGTCAAAATTTCAAGAAAAAAGTCGAAATTTTGAGAAGAAAAGTTGAAATGTCGAAATTAATGTTGAAGTACAATCTTGAGAAAAAAGTCGAAATGTTGAGAAAAAAGTCGAAATTTTGAGAAAAAAGTTGAAATGTCGAGAAAAAAGTTGAAATGTTGAGAAAAAAGTCGAAATGTCGAGAAAAAAGTCGAAATGTCGAGATTAAAAAGGAAAGGAAAAATGAAGAAAAAAAGAGAAAAATGGAAAAAAAGAAGAAAAAAGGAAAAAAAGAAGAAAAAAGAAAAAAAAAAGGAAAAAAGGTCAAACATTTTTGAAAAAGCTGCACTCACTGCTTCATGTCCTGCATCTGACACTCCATGTTGTCCTGTTGTGTCCGGAGGAGTTGGACTTCGTACAGCAGTTTGCTGAGGTCCTCCTGGCGAACTTTGGTCTCCTCACTCTTCACGATGGACACCTGTGGACACCAGCAGAGTCCAGTAACCAACACCAGCAGCAGCCCAGTAACGCACACCATGTCTTTTAGCCATTTCATTGATTAGCTTGTCAATCTGTGTTGGGTACTTGGTTGCAGAGACGTAATTTCCACTGGGGACAGGGGTACATGCTGCGTTGGTGTAACGCGGAATCTAAATAAATCAGCCTAATGCTGTGACCTGCCTGTGACGTCATTTCAACAGTTTTTCGACTCGTACCCATAAACTTGAATTCGTGTTGACAGAGAAGATTCGTAGTCGTAAAAAGTAGAGTTGTATTCATAAGACTTTGCACTCACAGCTTTTAGATTCATACTCACATAAAAACAATCGTAACCCTAATAATTTATCAGACTCATGTGTGTGACAGCAGAATTTTGGGTACAACTTTTTTATTTACATACAAATGTTTATCATTACGAATACGAATAGTTATAACATGGACAGCCCTCAGGTAATGTATAATGGCTAGGTTGTGTTAGAGGACAAATACTTTGTATTAATGAGGGCAAAATAGCTGGAAACTAGATTTGGATGATCTGATGACTGGAAGATCAACCGAGTACAGCACAACCAATGCTGCCAGAAATGTGGAAATTTGCAAAAAGCGGATTATTGAATCACGTGAAAAACCACCTACTGGAAGAATAAAAAGGTTTATTCAATATTCCGGAGTTTTTTCGAACTACTGCCGTTCATTGTAGGATTTTTTTTCAATATTTGGTTATGTGAATATGTCCAACTTAATTATTTTATTGATTTTTTGTCACTTTAGACCCAATGTTTGTAGGAATGCAGGAAATGAACTCACTTTTGGTTCTCTGCCTGAGGCCCCCAACTCTCCATTCTGTGTCTACCCAACTTTTCAAGCCAAAGTTACACCCATGCTTGGTTGGACCCTATCTATCTCCCTCCCTCTTCAAAACTCCTGTATGTATTTGAACAGTAGCGGAACAGATCAGAGCCGGGCCGGGGGGCAGGGCATATGACTGTGCCCCTTTGCAGCAATTTACCACAAACTCACATTTTCTTGCTGCCAGTGTGTCTGTGATTGTTCTAACTCAGGGGTCGGCAACCCAAAATGTTGAAAGAGCCATATTTGACCAAAAACACAAAAAACAAATATGTCTGGAGCCGCAAAAAATGAAAAGTCTTGTAAAAGCCTTAGAATGAAGGCAAACACAAGCTGCATGTATCTATATTAGTTATAACTGGGGGAAGATTTTTTTTTTTCGTCGAAATGTTGATAAAAAAGTTGAAATGTCAAGAAAAAAGTCGAAATGTTGAGAAAAAAGTCGAAATTTCGAGGAAAAAAAGTCAAAATCTCGAGATTAATGTTGAAGTACAATGTTGAGAAAAAAGTCGAAATGTTGAGAAAAAAGTTGAAATGTCGAGAAAAAAGTTAAAATGTCGAGATTAATGTTGAAGTACAATGTTGAGAAAAAAGTCGAAATGTTGAGAAAAAAGTTGAAATGTCAAGAAAAAAGTCGAAATGTTGAGAAAAAAGTCGAAATGTCGAGAAAAAAGTTGAAATGTTGAGAAAACAGTCGAAATTTAGAGGAAAAAAAGTCAAAATCTCGAGATTAATGTTGAAGTGCAATGTTGAGAAAAAAGTCGAAATGTTGAGAAAAAAGTTGAAATGTCGAGAAAAAAGTTAAAATGTCGAGATTAATGTTGAAGTACAATCTCGAGAAAAAAGTTGAAATGTAGAGAAAAAGTCAAAATTTTGAGAAAAAAGTCCAAATGTCGAGATTAAAAAGGAAAGGAAAAAGGAAGAAAAAAAGAGAAAAAAAGGAAAAAAGAAGAAAAAAAAGAAAAAAAAAGAAGAAAAAAAAGAAAAAAAAAGGTCAAACATTTTTGAAAAAGCTCCAGGAGCCACCAGGGCGGCTCTAGAGCCGCATGCGCGCTCCATTTTTGTGTTTCTAACTCCCGCTCATGTTTAGGCTGTAGGATTACTGTGCTCTGTTGACAAGTGATCTGCTTCCACCTGCCTGCGGTCCCCCAGCCCCCTCTGGTCATCCCGCTGCTGCTTCCACCTGCCTGCTGTGTGCTGCTGACTTCCCCGACCCCCCAGTCTGGCCCTCGGCAGGAGGGTCCCCCCTTATGATCCAGGTCCTGGTCCAGGTTTATTCCCCCCTTATGATTCAGGTCCTGGTCCAGGTTTCTACCCCCTTATGATCCAGGTCCTGGTCCAGGTTTCTCCTTATGATCCAGGTCCTGGTCCAGGTTTCTACCCCCTTATGATCCAGGTCCTGGTCCAGGTTTCTCCTTATGATCCAGGTCCTGGTCCAGGTTTCTCCTTATGATCCAGGTCCTGGTCCAGGTTTCTACCCCCCCTTATGATCCAGGTCCTGGTCCAGGTTTCTTCCCCCCTTATGATCCAGGTCCTGGTCCAGGTTTCTCCTTATGATCCAGGTCCTGGTCCAGGTTTCTACCCCCTTATGATCCAGGTCCTGGTCCAGGTTTCTACCCCCTTATGATCCAGGTCCTGGTCCAGGTTTCTTCCCCCTTATGATCCAGGTCCTGGTCCAGGTTTCTTCCCCCTTATGATCCAGGTCCTGCTCAAGGTTTCTTCCCTCCTAAAGGGGAGTTTTTCTTGCCACTGTTTGGCTTAAGGTTTTTCTCCCACTAGGGGAGTTTTTACCTGCCATTGTTTATGTAATAATTGTAAGGGGGTTTATGTTCTGGGTCTCTGGAAAGCGTCTACAGCAGGGGTCGGCAACCCGTGGCTCGAGAGCCGCATGCGGCTCTTTAGCGCCGCCCTAGTGGCTCCTGGAGCTTTTTCAAAAATGTTTGACCTTTTTTTTTCTATTTTCTATTTTTCTTTTTTTTCTCTTTTTTTATTCTTTTTTCCTTTCCTTTTTAATCTCGACATTTCAACTTTTTTCTCGTCATTTCAACTTTTTTATCGACATTTCGACTTTTTTCTCAACATTTCGATTTTTTTATCGAAATTTTGACTTTTTACTCTAAATTTTGACTTTTTTCTTGACACTTCGACTTTTTTCTCGACATTTCGCCTTTCACCATTTGCCTTCATTCTAAGGCTTTTACAAGACTTTTTTTTTTGCGCCTCCAGACATATTTGTTTTTTGTGTTTTTGGTCCAATATGGATCTAAAACATTTTGGGTTGCCGACCCCTGGTTTAGAGACAACATCTGTTGTATTAGACGCTATATAAATAAAATTGAATTGAATTGAATCGATGATGACGTTGATAGATGGCTGTTGATGACCAACGATTTTACCCAAAATACATTTGCAATTTTTGTTTAAATGTTAACTGTGAGAGTGCACAACATATTATATAATGCTTTATACCTAATATGGACCAAGTGGTGCCACAAAAAATAAATAAATAAATAAAAATCTTGCGGGCGCCCCATTGGGCCCCGGGCCGGGGGAGTACGGCCCCCCCCAGCCCCCCCTGAAGACCCGCCCATGCATTTGAACTCTTTGAGTGTGATCACATGATCGTACCTTTCTCTTGATGTGCTCCAGCATGTGTTCATGTCCCTGAAGGAAGTATAGATGTTGAAACTCTGTATCATCTCTCTCGGGCTTCACCAGACCGCTCTGCTCGATGTTCACCACCTTACGGAAACCATCTGCAAGAGTTCACACGGGAGGTAAGAATACGGATTTCTGAACCAAAATGATGCAGGGTGGCGAGGTGAAGACCATCCACTCACACATGTTGAGCTGTCGCACGAAGCTGGCCATGTTGTTGTGTTTGAAGTACTTGGGCAGAACCTCCTTGGCAAAGCGTCCCTGGTCAAACACGTGGAAGCTCGTCCCAGTCTGGAGAGGAGACCACAGTCAAAATAGTCCAGTTAGTACTTATCATTTTAGAAAAACCTGCGCAAAGTGATGGATAAGCCCTGAATGCAGGCATTGTGACGTAGAATTGTCAAATTGGTTAATTCACCGTACTTATTGTTACAGATTACTTTTGTAATACTGTATTTGACCCAGTCTTTGTACGTTTTGACCGTATAGAAACATAATTCTTGCCATTGTAAGAATGAGATGAACCTGCTGGATCTACTGCCCTTACTTTATAACAACTTTTAACTGCTTTTCTTTTCTTATCATTTTATTTCATTTTTTTTGTTATTTACTGTTTAATTGTGTCTTGCCACTTTTAATGTTGATGTAAAGCACTTTGAATTACCTTGTGTTGAATTGTGCTATGCAAATAAACTTGCCTTGTGTAGTACTTATCATTTAATACAGCATGGCTGGAAGATAAAAATGCTTTAAATGGTGTTTACATTTTCAAATGAGGAAACTTTTTTTAAACATTTTATTTTTATATTATATTTTTCAAGAACCAAGAAAAGGAAGTCCAGTTGCTTTTATTCAAGTCTTTGAAATTACTTGTTCAGAGCGTTATTCATTAATTAGGGCCCGAGCACTTACGGTGCGAAGGCCCTATTGTATCTGTAGGAATTCTTCTTTCTTTCTTTCTTTCTTTCTTTCTTTCTTTCTTTCTTTCTTTCTTTCTTTCTTTCTTTCTTTCTTTCTTTCTTTCTTTCTTTCTTTCTTTTTTTAATTTTTCTGATGAAAGGAGGGCCTTTTTTCCCCCTAAACATCCCCCAAAAGTCACCAAATTTTTCACCAAGCCAGGCCTGGCGAAAAATGTGATATTTAATGGTTTGCATTAATGGGCGTGGCCTAACGGCTCAATAAATCACACTTGTGACTTTCTCTGATTGTATTGTCATTGTGTCATATGTGTAATACTAAAAATACTAAAAATACCTTGTGGAGTTGGAATCTTACAAGGCAGTAAGGGTGTACTTAGCTGATCAAACACAGCGTCTGCATTTAGTGAATTGTAATATATCATATGTTCTTTTCTATTTGAGGTTGTATTTACCCAGTTTTAAATCCTGGCAAGGGCTGAAATGCATTTTTATGGTTTTTTATTTATTTGTATTTTTCAAACTGTCCTTCCATCATTGTGATTATAAACACTTAACTGGCAGCTCCCTTTTTACATTTTCTTTAAAACTTTTGCTAAGCTTCTACTTTAACCATCCGACATGTGTTTTTCTGATACTGAACAAAAACTACAGCCGTCTCATCACTGGGCTGCATGCGCACTGCAAAAACTCCAAATCTTAACAAGAATATTTGTCTTATTTCTAGTTAAAATGTCTCATTTTTAGTAAAAAAAATCTTATTACACTTAAAACAAGAGTCATTACCAGAAAAATAACTTGTTATTTGACAATTTTCACCCGTTTCAAGTAAATTTTCACTTGAAATAAGTAGAAAAATCTGCCAGTGGGACAAGATTTATCTTCTCATTACAAGTAAAGAAATCTTGTTCCACTGGTAGATTTTTTTTTTACTTTTTACTACTTATTTTAAGTGAAAATCTACTTGAAGCAGGTGAAAATTGTTGTTTTTTTCCAGTTATGAGTCTTGTTTTAAGTGTAATGAGATTTTTTGACTAAAAATTTTAACTAGAAATAAGACAAATATTCACTAAGATTTTGAGTTTTTGCAGTGTATAAAGCAGTTTGACAACAGCAAAAGTTATGTCTTCTTGGCTGCAGATCGGTTATAACTCAACATCTATACCCTACATCAGTATCTACTAACACACACACACAGACACACACACAGACACACACACATGCACACACACACACACACAGACACACACACACACACACACATGCACACACACAGACACACACACAGACACACACACACACACACATGCACACACACAGACACACACACAGACACACACACACACACACAGACACACACACACACACACACAGACACACACACACACACACAGACACACACACACACTGTATGTGTGTATATATCAAAAGTTGTTTTATTTGAAATAATGGCTTTTACAAAGCACTTTTCTCTTTAACCCTTGTGCTGTCTTTGGGTCAAGGGAGGGTGAAGGGTGAAAAGGTGGAAGGAAGGAAAGAAGGAAGTAAGGAAGAAAGGAGAAAAGAAAGAAAGAAGGAAGGAAGTAGGAAAGGGAGTAAGGAAGGGAGAAAAGAAGGAAGGGAGGAAATAAGGGAGAAAAGATGGAAGGAAGGGAGAAAGGAAGGAAGGAAGTAAGAAAGGGAGTAAGGAAGGAAAGAAGGGAAAAAAGGAAAGAAGGGAGGGAGGAAGGAATGGAAAAAAGGTAAGAAAGAAGGGAGGGAAGAAGGAAGGAATGGAGGAAATAAGGAAAGAAGGAAGGAAAAGCAAAGAAGTTAATAAAGGAACGAATGACGAAAGGGAGGTAGGAAGAAAAGGTAAAGGAAGGTAAAAAAGGAGGAAAAGAGGAAAGGAAGAAGGAAGGAGAGAGCATGGCAGGAGGAAAGAAGGATAGAAGAATGGGGTCATTTTGAACCAAAGACAGTACAAGGGTTAATATCCACTCTGACAGTTTGCTGTTTGTTTTAGGGCCAATCCCAATACACCCCCTACTTTCTACCACTAGCCCTAAAAAAGAAGCCACATATTTTAGGGCACTTGTAATCTTCCCAGGGCCCAGTCCCAATACTCCCACTACTCCTACTTTCAGCACCACCCCTAAATTTTGCTGCTACGTCACTGCGTGGTTTACGTTTGGGTACGTAAGCGACTGCGTAGTTACGTTTGCACAAACGTCACACCATATCAGGAAGCCCAGAGCTAAAAGCTGTTTTAATTTCAGCTGTAGCACTGTTAATATGCCACTTTATTAAGTTTTAATATTTTTTCAGGCGTAAAAGTAACCGTTATTATCCCCAACCTTAGCTCAGTTTATCCAAATAACGCCTGTTAAGAAATTTGATCCGATGTTTTCGGAGAAGAGCCGCCGGCCCAGAGCAGCAGCAGCAGCTCACGGCCGGGTCGACCTGCACCGTCGTCCCGGGGAGAAACCTGCAGCTCTGTGGAGAATTACCACTGGCTGAAATAAATCATTTAGGAAGATAAATGTTGGTTTAATAGAAAATTTCGGGATGATTCGGGATGATTTATGGTTCTGCGTTAAATCAACGCAGAGCATACGGCATAGGGTACGGCGTAGGGTACGGCGTAACTTACGCCGTAGGCTCTGCGTTGGTGTAACGCGGAACCATAAATCAGCCTTTATTCTGGCGAGATCTGAAAAAGACGAGCAAACGAGTGATTATGTACATTCACTGAGTGAATATTACGAAAGTAAAATATATATTTCTCGCTAGAAATGTAATCAAAACGCATTTTTATGCAGAAACTAACTCAAAATATTGATTTTATTCACTAAAAAATAAGAAATGTCCGCCATGTTTTTTTTTTTTATTCAGTCCGCAAATGACGACGAAAAGCATTCTGGGAAATTTTTCTGGCCCTCGGTCAGCGAGTGTGCATCTGAAATCCCTCGATCCGTAGGGCCAGATTGATAACCACTACCCTCGATATGTGCACTCCCCCTAGGTGAAAAGAGGAATTGGGACACCCCTACCCTCACGGGAACGCGCAAAATTTAGGGGTAGGGCTGAAAAGTAGGGGTAGTGGTAGTATTGGGACAGGGCCTAACTCACACGGGACAGTGTTTTCGGGGGTAACTCACACGGGTAACAGTGTTTTCGGGGGTAACTCACACGGGTAACAGTGTTTTCGGGGGTAACTCACACGGGTAACAGTTTTTTCAGGGGTAACTCACAGCGCTCCAGCAGATCAGGTGGTTGGTATCTGGATCCTCCACCAGCGTCCACAGCTTGGTGAGGAAGGCCGGCACGTTGCTGGCATAGCTGCCGTCTACACCCACGGCCCCCGGAGACTCCTGCATGCTGACACCTTCACCTTCAGAGCAGGACACCAACCGTCTGTGTGTGTGTGAGAGTGTGTGTGCGTGTGAGAGTGTGTGTGTGTGTGTGTGTGTCTAGGTATGGATATGCAGGCTCCCTGACTAGTCCATGTTTGACAAACTCTGATAATCCGTCACTGGTAATCCCAAGTGTGTCTCAGTCTTTTCCATTCCATTTCACTCGGCCAAGCTTCCTCTTGCTCCGTCTCCTCGTGGACACGGTTGTCTCATCTGTTGCTGCGCCCGTCTCAGTGTCTCAGCGGCAGTTTCAGTTTCTTCTTCTCCTCCGTTTTGCTCTTCTCTTTCTGTCCTTAGTGCTGCACCAGCCATCCAACCGAATGTCAACCCACAACGTCCATGTCAGCACACACATACACACACACACAAACACACACACACACACACACAATTCCAGCCCACGCCCACAAAACCCCGGCCTCCCACTGACAATCAAGAGAGCGGCCGCTATAACAATACAGCGTCCGCACAAAAGCCCCGGTAATCCACCACTGTCCACCATCAAAAGGCTGCTGGTAAAAGTAAAAAGCACAGAGCTCAGTGAGCCTTTTATTCCAGACAGAAAAGACATGGCCTGTGTTATTTCTGAGAATCACCACAACTGCCTTGATGCTGTTGTGAAATGGACAAATGTGTTTTGTTTCAACCACTAAATACACATATGTTTGATAATCTGATTAAATATGTTAATGTAGATTTGGCTCATACACTGTTACAAATATTGTGCTTGATCTACTTAAAAAAATGAAGGCAACTTTTTGCATGAGATTATTATGTAGATCAAGAAAGACTAGTCTTTGTATAAACTGCTTTATTTTTTGTATGTAAATAACACATTTTGCAAGTACAGTCAACTTAATTGTGTTAAGTTTACTTTATTTATGAAAATTGAATGAATGAATGAATAGCCTTTATTGTCGCCGGTCTGGCGTCCCAGCACAGTGAGATGACAACCAGTACAACCCATCAGGACACAGACAAAACAAATAACATAAGACATGAGTCAACTGGTGAGAACAGAGCAGAGAAAGGATGACGTTGGGGAGGGAGGAGGAAAAAAAAGGCATCCTCACACTGTGTGTAAATACACAGTGAGAAAGTGCAAAAAAACACCTCTGCACAGAAAGCAACATGACAAATTTAACATCACAAGGCACAATTGCACATGTGGGGTGGGGGGTGGTTCTAGGGGCGGGGGGATCCCGGCACAGTACCCCAAGTGAGCACCGCGGCCAGTGGCGTGGCTCTCAAACCTGTTGACTGTGTTGGGGGGGGCTGGTGATAAGAGGGGGGGGGGGGGGGGGGGGGCGAGGAAGGCGTTGAGTTGAGGGAGGTGTGGTTATCAGTAGGTGTATGTGTAGCGATGAGTCCGTGAACTTTGCCCAGAGCTGCTCTCAGCCAATGTCCTTGATGTTATCAGACGGCTCGGTACAGTTCTGAAAACAGGTCCACAGATGTGCCTGAAGAGGGGAGGGTTAGTGGGGGCAGAGTCACCTTGTTTTCATTCCACCAGAAAGATTGTGACCAGAGTGATCGGCCAAAAACCGCCCTGTCAAAGCCAGATTATAGGATCAACAATTATATTTCAAAAACAGGCAGCCTTAGTAATTTTCTGTCTGCCTTCAGTCTCTGGTTCATCAATGGCGACTCCAATCAGACGAATTTGTGATCACTTCCCGCCAAGCCGAGCTTCCAAATTCTCCAGGGTGTTATCCATCTTGCCAATGAGCTCAAAGACCGCCGCCAGCCTGCGATTCTGTTCAAGAATCGCATCCAGCTTACGGCTCTGCTCCCCCAACGTGAGAGTCTGAGCGTTGATCGCCTTGCTTGACCCTTCAGCCACGTCCGGCAGCTCTGAAAGAGCCAAAACAGCTGTCGACGACTTACGCGTTTGTCGGTAGACCAGTAATCCCCCTCCTCCTATCAAGAGGATGATCCAGTAAAATCCTGCTATCATAAATCCAATTATGATGGTATCTTCAACGTCCTCGACAGACAAAATCGCCAAACACAAAGGCTTCCAGTACTTGTAGGAATCCATTGTGTATCCAGCAAAAAAATGTCCCATCGGGGCAGGACGGCTCCTTACCCCCTGACTTCTTGTCGCAAAAATTTGGTCAATTGTGCTGAGAGACCAGTTAATCAATTCCATGATTGTAGAGTTTCGGAAAAAAATAAGTTGACTTTACTTGCAAATGAATTTTGTACATAGTAAAAATTGAGTAGTTTATGGAAAGACTAGTCTTTCTTGATCCACATAAAAATCTCATGCAAAAAAGTTGCCTTAATTTTTAAAAGTAGATCAAGCAAAATATTTGTTACTGTGGTTGTTCTACTTAAACAAATAAAGCATGTTTCATCTAAACGTTGGTCAATCTGCCCAATAGATTAATTGTTAAAGGAAAAGTAAATACATCAAGATCATTGCTTGTTGTTTGTGTGTAAATGGAAAGATTGCCTGGGATTACATAAATACTGCTTTTTAAGGAAAAAATGCACAATGTCTTGTTTTTTGAACAAATGCAGATTAAGTTCAAAACAAGATGTATTCATGTAAAGCAAAAAACTTCATGTTTAATTGTTAATATCACAGATCTAAATATGTTATATTACCTTGCGCTTAGATTTATTTTTTTTCAGTGTACGTGGGTTAGGGTTGATATAAAGGGAGCAGGGGATCCATGTGAGTCTCGTCTCATCAGCGTTAAAATGGCTTGGCTGCCTGGCCTCTTCAAACTAAGCTATAGGGCAACTTGATGAAACGTTTCCGGAAATATGACTCTTCTCTCAGGATGCTGATACTTCACATTCTGCTTTCTTTTTATTACATTTTTATTAACGGATAGCCCTTTGAGACAGGGGCGCCTCAAAAATGTTTCCTAGGGGGGGCCATGATGGGGCCACTTCAATTCTTGGGGGTGGAACCAAAACTAAAAACCCTCGTTACAGAACTTTATCATACTGTTTAGTATACAGGCTCAGAAATACTTATTATTTCATTTGTATTTATTTGTATTTTTTTACTTTCTAACTTGTCTTCATATATATTAATGGTTAATACCATGTTGTAAAAACCTAAGGCATATATATATATATATATATAATATATATATATATATATATATATATATTATATATATATATATATATATATATATATATATATATATATATATATGCATTTTTAATATATTATTAGGCTCAGAAATACTTAAAGAAACCCCTACTCATGTGCGTTTGGCCCAAATGATTTGGGATGAAACGCATAACTGACGATATAATCTATGTGACCGTAAGTCATTGTCGTCATTATTATACAATATATGAAAAATAAATACATTATGTATAAAACATTTTTTTTTAAATGACAGAAATGAGAAGCCAACACCACTAGAGGCAACTACATGGTTAATTGAGATTGGAGAATGGTGAGTTTTTAAAGAGATGTAATGAATTAAGTTCTCCCTTCCTTCCTTCCTTCTTTTCTTTTCTCCCTTCCTTCCTTCCTTCCTTCCTTCCTTCCTTCCTTCCTTCCTTCCTTCCTTCCTTCCTTTCCTTCCTTCCTTCCTTCCTTCCTCCTTCCTTTTCCCTTCCTTCCTTCTTTTCTCCCCTTCTTTCCTTCCTTCCTTCCTTCCTTCCTTCCTTCCTTCCTTCCTTCTTCCTTCCTTCTTCCTTCTTCCTTCCTCCTTCCTCCTTCCTTCCTTCCTTCCTTCCTTCTTTTTCCCCTTCCTTCTTTCTTCATTCCTTCCTCTTTTCTCCCTTCTTTTTTCTCCCTTCCTTCCTTCCTTCTTTTCTCCCTTCTTTTTTCTCCCTTCCTTCCTTCCTTCCTTCCTTCCTTCCTTCCTTCCTTCTTTCTCCCTCCTTCTTCTTTCATTCCTTCCTTCTTTTATCCCTTCTTTTTTCTCCCTTCCTTCCTTCCTTCCTTCCTCCTTCCTTCCTTCCTTCCTTCCTTCCTTCCTTCCTTCCTTCCTTCCTTCCTTCCTTCCTTCCTTCCTTCCTTCCTTCTTTTCTCCCCTTCTTCTTCCTTCCTTCCTTCCTTCCTTCCTTCCTTCCTTCCTTCCTTCCTTCCTTCCTTCCTTCCTTCCTTCCTTCCTTCCTTCCTTCCTTCTTTATTTCCTTCCTTCCTTCTTTCCTCCTGCTTTCTCCTTCCTTATTGCTTTCCTCTTTTCCTCCCTTCCTTCCTTCCATCCTTCTTTCTTCCTTCCTTCCTTCCTTCCTTCCTTCCTTCCTTCCTTCCTTCCTTCCTTCCTTCCTTCCTTCTTTTCTCCTTCCTTCTTTCTTTCATTCCTTCCTTCTTTTCTCCCTTCTTTTTTCTCCCTTCCTTCTTTTCTTCCTTCCTTCCTTCCTTCCTTCCTTCCTTCCTTCCTTCCTTCCTTCCTTCCTTCCTTCCTTCCTTCCTTCCTTCCTTCTTTCTCCCTTCCTTCTTTCTTCATTCCTTCCTCTTTTATCCCTTCTTTTTTCTCCCTTCCTTCCTTCCTTCCTTCCTTCCTTCCTTCCTTCCTTCCTTCCTTCCTTCCTTCCTTCCTTTCTTCCCTTCTTCTTTTCCCCCCCTTCTTTCCTTCCTTCCTTCCTTCCTTCCTTCCTTCCTTCCTTCCTTCCTTCCTTCCTTCTTCCTTCCTTCCTTCCTTCTTTTCTCCCCCTTCTTTCCTTCCTTCCTTCCTTCC